>NC_056679.1:48511477-48812235 GCF_018350215.1 Panthera leo
TCATGCTCCATAGTATGCTTTGTGTTTAGCATAGTTACATCAGTTTCCTTTAATGTTACTTCTATGACTCTAATAATTTACTTAAATCTAAGTTCTTTGATATTTAAGCCTTAGAGGGCATCACTAATTCTTGAACATAAAAATGAAGAAATTAGTACAATTATGCCTCCTTACACATCTTACACATTCCTCAATTTTTTGTTTCTTATATTATTTTACATTACATGGTTTACAACACTTACATTCCATTTTATAACAGGTTGCTAGGCTTCATTTATATGACTTGGTTCTATATTTGAATTGGGTCAATATTAAACTTGAAAAAGGGAAGTTTTACCTGCTGATACTATTAAGTCAGGGAAGCATGATCTTGGGAAACTGGCAGTGCCCATTTGGGTTTGTTGTTTCAGAATTTTCTGCCCAGAGTTTACTCTATGTGGGGGGCCCATCACCACTTAGCTTTAGGAACTCACATCTTGGGATGGGCTGATCACACAGGTCAATAAAGTCCACAGTGCAGCCTTATATAGATCACAGGTCACTTATTTGGTGACTCATCTCTGTTCAATAAATTCTGCTCGCTGCTTCCCTTTCTCCCTGTTACCTTACCACATCTAAAAGCTATTCCCCAGTGTTAGGAATCAGCAGGGTAAGAGGAGACGGATAATAAATACAAGTATCTACAGAGTATTCCAATTACTCTCTCCTACCACTGAAGTGTAGAATTTGACCCTCACATTCTCCCTTCCCCCGCCTATGATTCCATTGCAGTTATGATAAAGAGAGAAAAAATGTTGGTTAGCCTCTTGGGGTACTCTAATTTTCTTTCAGAGAAATTTATACTTTGGAGGACAGCAAAGTTAACTTTTGGCATTCTCTTTGGATTTGGAACAAATTTCTCTGTATTTTCAGGCTTTTTTTTTAATAGCTTATGGTTTTAAATTTTAGATCTTTTGACAAGTTTCACGGGAAGGAGAAAACATCTGAATTCCACTATCTTTTTAAAAAGTACATGAGTCTGTATGTGAAATCTTAAATTTTTTTTTCAACGTTTTTTATTTATTTTTGGGACAGAGAGAGACAGAGCATGAACGGGGGAGGGGCAGAGAGAGAGGGAGACACAGAATCGGAAACAGGTTCCAGGCTCCAAGCCATCAGCCCATAGCCTGACGCGGGGCTCGAACTCACGGACCGCGAGATCGTGACCTGGCTGAAGTCGGTCGCTTAACCGACTGCGCCACCCAGGCGTCCCATTTTTTTTTTTTTTTTTTTATTTAAAAATTTTTTTTTAATTTTTTTTTTCAACGTTTTTTATTGTTTGTGAAATCTTAATTCCTATATACTGTCTAGTCATCAGGGCCTGCACTATGACCGCACTCCTTTGCTTCTTGGAACTTTGTGTTGTATTTTGACATCTGCAGGGCAATTCTATTCCCACTTCGCCACCTTCTCAACATAGCCTAGTTAGTTGCCAGCAGTTATTCTTCCACAGGAGCTTTATAATCAATTGGCAATTATGAAGCAGTCAGATTAGAATTTTTGGTTACAAGTGCATTAAATTTTAAGATAAACTTGGAGGGATGTGACATTCACTTCAATAGAAAATTTGATTGGCTAAAAAAATAATGTGTAAATTTTGAACAAGAGGTAAAATCTATTGAAACAAACTAAAAAGGAAATTATGTTGTGTCATGAGAACAGTGATCATGTTGGTCTTGTTCCTTAAAATAATCCCAGAATCTAGCACAGTGCCTGGCACAGACTAGGAACTCAACAATAGTAGAATAAGTCAACTATTGAATTGAATAAAAATGAATTCCTTTTTTAGAAATAGCATTCTTGGTAAGAATTAGAATTAGAAATTCTAAAATAGAATTAGAACAGAAACTGTGAACACTAGTTGATTTAATAAACAAAAAAGTGCTTTGAATCGAATAATCCAAGAAAAGAAGGACATGAGCACTTATTACCCCACCCTTTTTCTTTCTGAAAACATCTGGATCTTTTTTTTTTTTTTTTTTTTTTTGTGGTGCTTTGAAAATTTTAAAGTGGTATAATTTGGTTGGCTAGGGTGTTCCTGTTGGAAGAGGAGGAGGGTTGACTTATTTTTATGAGGGAACAAAAGTGTTGTAAATAGCTCAGTTCTCTACATTATAATTTAAACAATATACACTTGGGTTCTTCCATTATAAAGCATTACTTTGTATGCAGTTGATGGAACCACACATGCTGCAAATAATATATGGAAGTTTATGGGTAGAACTATCAAAATCTACCGAGAACTACTCCCTAATTATTTAGGCTCCTGTGACAACTTATGTATCTAGGCATAGTTAATAGGTTTTTTATTCATTTACTCTGGAGTTTGTTGGGAACTCCTCCAGCTTTCCCTAATACAACAAGACAGTTTCCAAATGATGGTAAGGGACACTCTGCCATGTTAAGGGCTAAAGATCCTGACACTGAACTGTTTCTGGGATCCAGTAAAGCTTTCTCAGATACCTGACCTGAGTGGGATCGAAATGGAAGATAGACTCCTTTGTGGTCCAAAAAGCTTGGGGCAGTTATTTCCCACCACTTTTGGGTGAGGCAATCAATGCCAAGCTACATCAATATCAAGATATTCCAAAATAGGTTAGTTTCAGTTTCGTTTTCTCTGCTTTCCTTTCAGCTCTGGAATTTTGCCTCTATGTTGCTGCCATGACTATAATGGACCCATCCAGCTGGGTATGAGTTTTTTGTGGGCATCCATAACCACATGGGTTTGAACAGCAGTCACCAATTCTGTATTATGTACACCCACATACCCATGCATTTCTCTTGTTTCAGCTTTCCCATGTTTACCACCTGTGGAGTAGGCAATACCAAACTTAAAGTGTCTTGTCTCTTAGGCAAACCCATTTATTTTACCAGAGACAGGACCTTATGTAATGAGCAGCTAAAAATTAGCCACCCTTCCTATCTGTCCCTCTTCTTGTATATTTTCCCCAAGAAGCAAAATCTTCTCCAGTTACTTTGTCCTTTCACCCTACATAAGGCATACCTCATAGGTGTGGTATCCTGTAAATACTCTCAATCAACTTGATGCAATTCCCAATAATTTAGAATGTATATGTACTAATGACTTGATGAATAGGACAACATAATCAACATTTCTACAGATTTTCTACAGAAACATAAAAGAGGTTTGACTGTTTATTCATTAAAAAAAGAATCAATTGCAGGCCTGGGCTACCTACTGAGAATAAAGGAAGGAACAACACAAATATGTTTCTAGGCCCCAGAATCTTTGATCCCAAGATTTCTAATCATGGGGCTAATGAGGTCTATAAAATTCAGGATCTTCTAACTTTATGGGAAGTAAGCTAATCAATCAACCAACCTATCATATGACACAATGTGATTAACTGATGCTAAATAATGGAGATTAAGAGAAAAGAAAATGTTCTTTCTTCCATTTCCCTAGCATTTGAGCTCTTCCCAAGTTTCATTATACATAAGGTCCATAGTACTTTGGAGCATATAACTTGCATGGAACTGACTGTTTTAAATCTGTGTTAGATAATTGGGAACACAAGGCATGAAAAGCTCTGCTAGAGTAGAAGTGCTTTGCCTTTTTGTGATTCTGGCATTTTTTTTTTTTCTCTAAAACTATCATAAAACCAGTTCTTTATAAATAGCATAATGAATAAATATTATGAGGAACATGTTGAATTTAAGATGAATATTGTTGTAATTTTACCAAGCATGCCAAGATGTCAGTTGAACTTTATCAGGAAAACCACTGCAAGAATTGGCAGGTAATTGGAATATGGATTATTACATGCTCAAGTGAATGGGAAAAGAAGAGAAGCACATAAAACAGGGAAGGCAGAGCATTTTGATACTGCCTCCAACTTTATCTTTTATTTGAACAAAATACCCAGAAAAACTGGGCCTTTTAATCAGCTGAAAGCATTCTTACTCTTAAACGGCTTTCTCCTTGATTGCATACAAATTAGAGCATATCAATGACACAACATAACAGAATTAAGCAGAAACTAAAACACAGCACTACAACCATATTCAGAAACAGAAATGTTTTGACTGTGGCATCTCCAGAAAGAATTTGAATGTCAACATGGATTATGTATGTACTCTTCTCTCCCTACACCTGATCCCTTGATATCCCTATCCTGTTCCAAAGCTTCAATTACCACGTCTACAAAGGAGACACCCAGGGATAGAATAAGTATCCTTAATTTCTTCTCCACAACCAAAGTCTTGAATTCACACTACCCAAAGCACGTTAGTTGATTTTTTGCTGTCAAAGCCATGTTGCTAACAAGGATATAGTTGTTTTCTTTAAAACATTCCTTGCGGATGAATCTCTAAATCTCCATGAGATTTACTTCCTCTCTCTTCTCTGTTGTGCATTGTGTGAAGTCCTGGTCTACATTGTGATTGTTCCTAACAGGTAATTACTTATTTGTACAGTATTCAACAGTGACAGAGATAATCAGTCATTCATTCTACAAACGTTTATTGAACATGTGCCACTTACCAGGCTAATCTGAGACATGGGAGATAGAAAGGCAATGAAATCTAGCCCATATGCTTGAGAATTTTGTTGTCTATTTGAAGAGCTCTGACATATAAACAGGCAAAGTTACAATAGAGTGGGAATAAATGCAAGAATAGAGGTAGAAACAATGTACCTTGGATAAAGGGAGAAACTAATTTCCTAGGGCAGTGTTAGGGAAGAAAAACTGATTTTTTCGATGTGGTTCTTGAAGGATGAAAAGGTGTCCCAGCTTAGAAAAAAAGGGTGACATCTGAAGCAGAGAAAATAGCATGTGCAGTGGCCACGGATAGATAATCTTCTCTTATGGCAATTCATCAAAGATGGTGATGTTCAACGTGGCTAGAGCTTGGAGTACATGTCATAGCTGGTGCAAACAGTTGTATTTTGGTCACATTTAAAATGTCCTTTCACACCAAACTCAGGAGCTTGAGTTTTGTTTTTCAGGCTTATGTAAATATGTGGAATTTGAAGCAGGTGAATGATGGTAATAGATTTTTTGAAAAGGAAGATACCTTTGGGAGCTGTATGGAGGACAGCCTTGAGAAGCAGACTGAAGTAACATCAGATAGAAAACCAAGATAATCATCCAGATGAGAGCCGATGCAGATCTAAGCAAGGAAAGATGGTGGCTTGGAAAGGAGAGAAGGGGAAAGTCTCATGAGAAGTTTCCAAGCAAGAATTGGCAGGACTTGATAATTATTTAGATACAGAGTGAAAAGTAAACAGTAGATATCTTTGGAATTTTTGGCTAGGAAAACTGAGAGAATCATGAAAGACAGTAGGAAAAGTAGGCTAGCAGAAATGAAGGGGAGTTTGAACTTGGATGTGTCTGTCCCTTCAAAAAGTTTGTGGAACATCCATGTGGACATGTCTATTAGAACCATGAGTCTCTGCTGGGCAGAAAGATAAGGAATTGCATTCTATGAATCATTAGCAATTGATCATGCTAAAAGCCAGGGCCTAAACAAAAACAATAAACAAAAAACAAGTCAACCCATAGCTTCCCAGCTAGACTGAGGAAGGGACTCTAACTTTTGTTCCTAGATATTTTGTATCTGATGTCATATCTGACATATACAAAACTCACTTTTTTCCTGGGCTGCTAAAGACTGGGAAGGAATAATGGGCATTTGTTTATTTTCCAATGTACTCATGACCCCAGTGAAACAGCCTCCTACCAGATCTCCTTGCCTTCTGTCTTTCCCAAGGCTTTCTGCATGTTGCTCTCAGGCTATTTATCCTAACTGAGTACTGGTCTAATCATGTCTCACCCACATTTTGCTCAAAAATCTTTCAAGCCCCTTCCCATTACATATAACATAAAGCCCTGCCTTTTCAGTGGTACTCTTTCTTTACCTCTTTCCTTTCCCACACCTCCTACATAGAATAGCATCAATTGCCTTTCCTCAAACATGCCTCTCTTCATGGCCTCTCTTCATAGGTGCTTTTGTTCCTTCTTCCTGTTCATATCTGTCATGATCCTCTTAATCTCAAGGATGGCTCCAATACCAGCAACCTGTCCTCTCCACAGATTGTGGGACCTTTATCATAGCACTAAATTGCATTATTCCTTAAATTAGTGCTTGTGATTTATATCACATAAACTGTTGAGAAAAGGGCTGCCTTGTTCATGTAAGGGCAGCCATGCTGCCTCTTACACAGTAGTTGTATGATAATAATAGATTTTTCCTATACCTCATATTTTTGTTTCTTTCACCTTGTAAGGGCATATATGATAACTCATTTTCACTTGGTATATTCATTTTGATTTCCTGACCAAAGGATTTTGTTTTGTATTTTATTATTTTTTTTAGCCAAAGTGACTCCCTGCTTAGTTTTTTCCCTTTATCTCCATCCATTGCCAAGGCCAACAATAGATAAGAACCTCAGTGGCTATGGAATCAACCCTCCACAAGCCTGGCCCTCTCATTCTACAGTGGAAAATATCAAGAGAAGGAGGATAACCCATGAAAATTTAGTTCATTCAGATCATAACATACAGTTTCATATTTAGGAAAATAACTCCTTAGAAGTTTCTAGTTTCTTTGGGAATAGGAACAAATAAAAATACAGTTCAACCAAATGAGACTTGGGTTGATATATCGGAATAATAGAGAATCTAAGCTTTTAAAAAATGTGTTAACATTTTTAGTTTTCCTCTCTGATAGAAGGAAATCCAGTCAATTTTCATGAACCTTAGACAGAATCAAAGATCAGCATGTTGAAGTTAATCAGTAACTTGAAATGCCTTTTTTCATGTGTTTGGAAGAAAGAAAAGGAGACAGATTGCTGTGAAAGGATAAGATGTTATTGCTGCAGAAATGCTTGTATCTCTACCAATTTTAAATGTCAGTTTTCTTCTCCCTAAGTTTATTTTACCTGTCTACTTGGATGAGATTCATAACTATCCATGTCTGAGGAATATTATCTTTCTTTTATACATTTTGTTGTAGAGCATTTCATCATACTTTGTGCACTGTATGTTGAAAATTCTGAAACTATATTACATCGCAGAAACAATTCCAGACTTAACTTGAAAAAGAGTCACAAATTGGACTGGAATGAAAATCATATATTTTGGAAAAGCAAACCAGTAAAAGCTGGACATGTTATGTTCTAAAATAATGGGTTACATTTCTTTAATCTTTGAAATAGTATCTGTGTAGTATTTTCCCATAAAGTATTACATATAGATAAGATTTTAGAATAGAATGAGATTTTGGAGGTCATCTAGACAAATGTATCACCTCATGGATAAGGAAATATTAAGCTTAGGAATGTTAAGTCCCCTTTGCAAGGTCACATAGAAATCAGCAGCAGAGCCTGAGAATTTAACTTGTCTGATTCCAGATCTGTGTCTCTTTTACTTATGCTACAATGTCTATATTATCTGCATTCAAAACTAGAATGTATATAGTAACAGTCTGATTTGACCGAAATGGAAACAATGGCACAGAGTATTAGAAATCAGAACTGTCCTCCCAAATCTGGACATTTGATAATTAACACCCAAGAATACTTGTTTCTTAGTTTATTTGTGCCCATAGTTTATTTTTTCAATGTAAATATTATGTGTTTTTTTTTTTTTTTATCAATTTTCATGGTCTTCATTAAATTGGCCAAAAGAAAAATGAAGAAAACCAAACACTGGTGCTCCACACGTAGTGAATAGCTTTAATACCATTTGAATCTCAATCATCAAATATTAAGAATCCTTGGTACATGAAGTAATTCAAAGTCAAAGACAGTAGATCATTATGTTCCAGAAATTATGTGCTAAAATGTGTAATCATGCGGAGCATCTTTTAAAACAAAACAAACAAGGAAACAAATAAGCACCTTTAGAGTTGCTGGTTGGGATGGAGGTGTGCATGCAGCAAAACTCACACTGCCATATTTCTGGTATCTTGATTCTTGGAGCTTATCATCAAAGTTACATCACCTTTATGTGAAATTGTGAGGGGGACAGCCTTCAGGAAGGAAAGCTTTGAACCAAGGTAAAAATATATAATGAGCAGTATGTCCATAAGCAGTCAGAAGAATACCTTCTCAAAGTCCTCTGAGTCTGGATTCATTATTCATGGTTTTAAATATTCAGGGTTCACAGGTCCAATCTGTGCTAGGCAATAATTCTGTGTTGCCCTGAGCCCCATGGTGTGCACAGCTGTTTGGAAAAGTCAAGAAGTACTGGTGAAGGTGATGCATGGCCACTGGATTTTTTTTTTTTTTTTTTAATTTTATTCCTGTCAGACTTGAAAGGGTGAGAATTTGGAAGAGGGGAGAGCCTATGATGATAGTCCTAATTAAAGAAAATTATTCACTCTTACCAACACTTAGTCATCTAAAATAATAACTTCTTTGGATTCCAAACCTGAAAGTAACTGTTACTTGGCAATTTTCTCACAGGTCCCTGAGAGCAGTCTGTAAGCCGCTAACGACCAGTGGCTGAACCTGAGGGAGCTACAACAATGGCGGTGGAGGAGTGGTGAACATTACCAACTCCAGTTCAGTCCTGTTTCTTAAACCGTCTATTTTAGTCCTGTCTATCCCTGCCCTTCCTGATGTTATGTTTCCAAGTAATCCCAATCTTCCACGCTCTGAAAAGAGATGCGTCTCGGTGACCCTGCGTAGCATTATGGAAAGAGAGGGAGAGTTGAGTCTGTTTTGTCACTTCTGACGGTGTGAAGATGGGTAGGTGAGTGTTCTTTAATGCCTCTGTGCGTTAGTTTCCTCATCTTGAGAATGGGATGATAAAATCTATCTTTTAGGTGTTCGTTGTGAGGGTTAAATGTGGCAGATACAGAGTAGGTACTCAATCATTAATAGGAGTAATTGTATATTCTCTACCCCCTTCTCAAATGCCTGGTGAAAACTCTATTCAGGGGTGAGGATTCTTTTGCTCCAGCTCAGACCTCTTCAGTTCCATTATGTTTATCTTAGTCACCTAGGCAAATGGGTAGCAGCTGTTTTTGCATTAATGGTGAAGACAGAAGATTCTCTCCCCTACAGGACAGGACTCAGATGAGTTCCATTCTGAGACACCCCTTTGATCCAATCTCATGGACATTTTGTGTATTTATGCCACTGTCCCCAAAGCAAGCCTCTCCGAAGCTGGTGCTTTGCCCCTGCTTACTCTTCCTTCTCCTGTTGACTTCCCTCCTAATCTTTACAATATATTCTATGAAAGTTTTATTTTATTGTATGTAACTCTCTCTTAGTCCCCATGCTTTGATTGAACTTTGCTTCTGCCACAAAGACACCAATTCTCTTCTTGTTATAAATTCCAGACTTGGTTACCAGTCCCTGTCTCGGTTGAATTCTCACTACTTCTACTGCTACAGCCCTCATCCCAGACACCATCATTATTTGCCTGAAATGATACAATGGTCTATATGCTTCTGCCTCTACATCCGTGTCATGCATTCTCAGCATAGTAGCCAGAATGATCCTTATAAACCAAAGTCAGATCGTGTCACTTTGTTATTATTTCAGGGCAGGGACCATATCACTTTATCTGTGAATCTCTAATGCTTTTCATTGGAACTTAGCAGACTCTCAAAAAATATTTTGCTGAGTGATTAGAAACTAAGAGAAAAAAGATAAAGAAGAAATATGGCAATCATTGCCACGTCCTTTCTCTCCCCCCCCCCTTTTTAAAAAAAAGCTTATTTATTTTGATAGAGAGAGAGAGAGAGAGGAGAAACAACAGGGGATGGGCAGAGGGAAAGTGGGACAGAAGGTCTGAAGCAGGCTCTGTGCTGACATCACAGAGCTCGATGTGGGGCCCAAACTCGTGAACCATGACATCATGACCTAAGCCAAAGTCAGATGCTTAACCGACTGACCCACCCAGGCACTGCCACATCTTCCCGTAAACTCTTGAATATCTGTAACTCATTTTGTTTGTAATTTCACATCATTTTATTTGATAAACAAGCCCATTATCTAAAAGGTAAGCAGATGTGTACATCAAAACCCAGAAAAGTTAAGGGATGTGCCCAAAATCACAATGGCAGTAAGATTAGGGGCTTGGGCTTGAATTCATCCTTCTTCCTCCAAACAATATGTTCTTCCTGTTATGCCATATTTCACATGCAAGTTTGGAGGTCCCCAGGCTTGTCTACCCTAACATGTGGTTTTACAATACATGTCATTTTTGGGAACATCTTTGGTAAAGGCAAAAATCTGACTTTACAGGAAACTCCAAGGTAGACATGGAAGTTTGGCAGCCAGGAGGTTCCTGGCAGAATCCAGGCAAAATTCTCCAAAGTCTACTTTCTGCATACTATCTTTAGAGTACACATCATTTAATATAGAACCTGGGCAACAGGAGTGATTATTATATGCTTATAAATAATCTCCACCAAAAATTTAAATCTGTAAATGAAAGTGGTTTTCCATCTAGGAAATCTGATTTTGTTCGTGTTTTCATTATTAAATTAGGTCTGGTATAGTCTAGAGAAACATTGGCAGGAAACATCTAACTTACTAAAATCAGATATTCAAAAGAAGTTTAATTTCTGTCTGAATTGATAATATAAAGTAGTGAAGTTAAAATTCTAGAAGCTGTGTTCACTAGATGAACTCATAGTGTAAGAAGATATGGAAGTAACATAAACAGATTTTCTCTACTTTATAAATCATTATATTCCTTCAGACCAGTGCTAACATTGGAAGCGGTTGTGGGGCAGTGTGGGAAGGAGGAGGGAGTCAGAGTTGACTTTTATGTGCTTCCTAGAGAACGGCTTGTTAAAGAGCAGAAAACAATGATGACAACAGTAACAGGAAAAGTCTACCTTCCCAAAGTGTACAGAAGATTAAGATGGAATTGCAATACATTCTGGACAGCTTTTCTTGTTCCAAATTGATAATGGTGGTCAAGTAGACTTTTATGATTCTTTGTAACTGATTGTGTTACGTATCTACGGGGCAGTCTCAGTTTCTGCTACTTATAGTCCTAGTTTATTCCTTCACGTACTACTGCTTGAACTAGATTGTTCGTATTATGTCTTCATAGTCTCTCAGGCCCCACATCCCTAAATAATGGTCTCATTCTAAAAGGTGTTTAATAAATATTTTTGAGAAATTTACCTGACATTCTAAGAAGAGCGTGCTGTCTGTATTTGAGGTTTTCTAACTTCTGAAAATTGGACCCACATCAACACAAAACTGTTTTTTACACAAAAAATTTTTAAAGTTTTAAAGTTTAAAAAAATTTTACACATTGTTTAAAATGTGACATAATACAGTACAGACACAGGAAACCAAAACAGACTCCATGGTCATTTCATCCCCAACTTTAAATGAGACACTGTGAGTGTTAACCAAACTCAGGAAGGCAGATGCATCTCAGAATTTTGAGGGTCATAAAAGATATTTTAGTCCTGTCAATTAAAGCAAAAATTGACCTTTCATTCTTCTTGATTTGATACTTGCTGTAAATCAGTAAGGTACTAAATTTATGTCACAAAGTGCATGTGGCTATTTGCAGTTGGTGCTAGTAAGGAAAACCAGGGAACATTGTTTGTATTAAATGAGACAACACGTTTAAGAGTTTATCTCAGGTTTCTGCATAGCAAGTATTAAATAAAGGTTATAATTCATTTTCTAATTTCCCTATTTTCATTTTAAAAGTTTAGTAGTCATGACTTAGATTTATGACTTGAAGTGATATAGTATCTCAGTTGCCTCTATTACAAAAGCCAGCAGAGAGATTAAAGAGGAAACTAGCTGGAAAATATCTTTGACTAAAATATACACATCTGTTGCAATGGATTGCTCTCCCTCTCACCATATATACGTATACACATATGTATATGTGAATAGTATATATGTGTATATATACATATAAGTAGTACAGAGAAATGTGGTAAGATCTTGATCTATTAATAAAAACTTACTTCTATTTACATTAACTTTTTTATAACCAAAAAGTTATCCTTTTCATGGGAATATTTCTCTCCTTTGGAGCAGATAATATACATCCATGAAAGCAGAGGAAATAAATCAGGCAAACTTATCTTCATCTTCTTAAATGTAATTATCTTTTGACATTTTGTTTTTACTTAAAATTTCCTAATAGCATATATGTAAGCATCTTAATAGAGGGTAAGAAGTGAGATGTGGATAGCCACATATCCACTTTGAATCTCAGCCACTGAATCTCTAAAAAGGAATATTAAGAACTCTTCTGCCCTCTTCTCAGAATGTTATTGGAGAATTAAACGCAAAACCTTAAAATTTCACATTTGCATGATTGCCACTTAATTTTCCGTCAAATATAAAATGTTTGTTAATGACATCACAACATGTAGGAAATCTGTATTAGTTGAACAGATTTTACAGCAGGTACATTTAGCCTTGTAATATAGGCATTTGTTTTTGAAATAAGCTTACATGTCCTTGCATTTTCTTTGGCATACATGTGTATGTATGAAGTGTAACAAAGTAGTGAGGCTGGTTTCTTTATGAGTTCTAATTGTTCTATGTACACAGCCAATAACCTTTTGATTATCTAATATGTGGCAGGCATTGGGCAGGCTGCTGGTGATACAAAGGGAAGGAAGTTGTGGCCTCATTCTCAAGGAGCTCACAGTCTCAAGTGGGAGTGAACACGCAGAAACATAATTATATTACAGCGGGATGAGGCTGTCGGGGCCATGTGGACACAGAACTCGGGAGCACACAGAGACAGGGCCTCCCGATGCACCTGTGGTGAGGTGGTAGTGACAAAGCATTCCTTAAGGAGGTACCTTCTGGCCTGGATTTTGAAACAAAACTAAGGTTCCCACCACTGGAATAGGGTCTGAGGTGATGTGGGCATTCCAGTCAATGGGAAAAGAATCTACATGTGATGCCAAAGAGGCTTGAAACTGGTAAACCCAGTGTGTTGAAATAATGTCTCGTTGTTTTTAATTTATATATGTTGGAGTTAGAAAAACTGAATGTGCTTTCACGAATATGGCTACTTAAAACATCTACTACAGGATGACCAAATGAATCATTATCACAGTTCCTGCTGTGGCTGAATTTTTTTGTTTCTTAACCTCAAACCCCATAGTAAACCATGTCGCATTTCCATGGGTCAACTCCTCAGTGATTGTTAACAATGTCATCTTTCACCTGGACCACTGCCCAGAGTCTCCACCCCAGGTTTTGACCCACTGTGTTACCACCGGAGATATCGTAAATCAGCTTAGAGCTTTTATTTCTACAAGACAGATGATCCTGTCACTGCTCTACTTAAAACATTTAAGGGCTCCCAATTTCCTACAATATTAAGTCTTACTGTGGGAGACAATGTTCTTCACAAGCTGGCCCCAATTTTTCCAATCTTTTCCCAAACTCTGTTCTTTCTACTCTCAACCAGGTTCTCTAGGCTTACACCATCACAAATTACTCACGGTTCCCCCCCTATTCCATATCCTTGTCTAACTCATATCTTTGTGCACAAAACAACACGGTATGTTGAGACAAAGGGAACTTGCTATGGTTGGAGCTCCTGGGGGAGGGGAGAAGGGAAGAAGACGAGGCCACTGAAGCAATACATGTGGACTAGATGACAGAGAATTGCCAAGGCTATACAATGAGTCTTGGTTCTATTCTACATTCACAGTCCTTCTCAAACATTTTTGTCTATTCCAAAGTACTCCAAAGAAGGAAGAAGAATATTTTACACACCCTACCCCCATGGGTTTTGGGTACATTGCCTGAAGAAGGGCCATGATAAGTGAAAAATTTATTTGAAGTCTCCTTTCATATTTTTGTATTCTACTGTGTATTTGCCTATTAGTTTTGATACTAAGATAATATTTGAAAGTTCTTGCCATCAAGTAAAATTGAATTTCAAGGAGGATATTATGCTGGGGTTTTCAATTCTCCTGGCACACTGCCAGGACTCCTGGGGAATGTGTATTTCAGATTAAGAAGCACACTTGAGGATGAGTAACCACTGGTGGATTTGAAGGAGGCAGTGGCAGCAACAAACTCGCAGTTAACTGCTTTAAATTTAGACAAGGAATGAATTAATATCACTGGGGTCTGGAAAGGTCTGATGGTGGCCTGGAAGATGGATTGGAGGTGTGAGGATATAAGAGGGAGAATGGGCTGCTCAGGGTACAAGTTCGATGGTGATACAAACTATTGAGGAAAATTCCATTTTTGGACTTGGTAGCTGAGTAGGTAACATTATTATTTATTGAGATAGGTATATAAACAGAAGATTTTCAATTTTGCACAAGGAAGTTTGAGTTGAATTGGGGATATATGGGTGGAGACACTCAATAGAAAGCTGAATACCAGGTTTGGAGACCAGGGGATAAGTATGCTTGCCTTCTCTCCCTCCCTCCACTTCCCCTGCCCTCCCCCCATTGCCTATCTATTTACATCTGGGAATCATAAGTCTATAAGTGGAAATTAAAACAATGGGAATAGATAAAATTGCCTAGGGAAGAAATAAGGAATTCTAAGAAGAAAGTGTTGCAACAAAGAAAAAAAGAGGTCCCTAAAGAAGAAGAGGTAGTGAGGAAAAAAAAGAGCAAGATCTATGAAGAAATGTTAACATTGTATCCAAAATTAGAGACCTCCTAATATATGTTCTTATTTGATAAATTAAGAAGTCACAGCTTAAAAATATTAAATGATTGCCCTAAGAACCTTGCTGTATTTTCTCATTCCTGGCTGAGCATTCTTACCACATTTTAATGATCTTGTCATATCAATAAAACTTCTAGTGTTTCATTAATCTTGCCTCTAGGGGCACCTGGGTGGCTCAGTTGGTTAAGCATCCCACTTTGGCTCAGGTCAGTATCTCATGATTTGTGAATTCGAGCCCCCGCTAGGGCTCTGTTCTGATAGCTCAGAGCCTGGGGTCTGCTTCAGATTCTGTGTGTGTGTGTCTCTCTCTCTGCCCCTCCCCCGGATGCTCTCTGTCTCTCTCACAAAAATAAACATTAAAAAAATTTTAAAAAAACCCGTATTTATTAATCTTGCATCTACCATGGCATATAGTAAAGTGTTTCACAAAGAGCACTCAATACAGTTTTTTAAAGAAAGAAGTGGAATACAAATTATCTTTCGGAAATAAGAGTGGGCAGCAACTTGATGTTCAGTAGATCAAATTAAATGTGAGACCAATGAGGAATTTTTTAAAAAAACAACAACTGTATATTAATGTATCAATGGAAAAATAAATCAACTACCTCAGATCCATTGCAAAGGGAATTTTCAGTAACTTTCCCCTGGACACTTCTACACGGAAGGGTTATTTCTGGTACTTCTTCACCTCTCTTTGGAACTTCTTTCCTTGCTCTTAGAGTTCTCATTTCCAAATACCGTTCTGTGTCTGTGTCCTAATCCTCCTGCTTCCTCATCACATCCAGCCCGCCTTCTTCAATACCCACACTGCAACATCAGCCCTGGAACTCCAGTCACAGATGTTAATGGAAATAGTCAACATTTTCAGATCTGCTTCTGTTACAAGTGGACGCATGCTGCTTTAAATGGATGACAACTGTGTACTTTTCAAGGAGAGCCACCTGGTGCTAGGGTTGGGTCGCATTCCACTTGGGGGTTCCAGGAGGGAGTAGAAATAGCACATTCTTGTACTCAGAGTGTCAGAAGGTGGGTGGTTCCCCTGGAGGAGAGCCAGCCATTTTGTACACGACTCTTCTGTCCTCTGGAAAAGAGGAGTTGGAACATTTAGAATGCAGCCCGGGCTGGTTCTTCAGGCATAAAAAAGCAGTGGGCTTGATACTTTGCTCTCGTTCTCTAAGTAATGATTAGGTTGGGTAAGGAAGCATTTGCCTTTTTAAAATATAGGGGAACCACTCTCTCGGCTTCACAGAAAACTTAAAGTGGCTTCTTGCCAGAGATTTGTGCAGCTTACTGGCTTGGTGGGCGGAAAAAATAGCACAGACCAATGTGAGGGAGACATCGACTCGTCCTCCTTCCAACATGTGCCTGTGATGCCTCCCCAGAAATGCTGGGCAGATGGTGAAGATCACCTTGGTGGCATTTTGCATCAGAACTCAGAGTCTGTGTGCAGGAAGCCTCCGACGGGAGCGGGGTCTCAGCCGAGTTTGTGCACGTCTACATTTCGGTGCCACAGTGCCGTCGCTGAGATTTGCATCTGTGCGGGGCGAGGAGGAGAAAGCGCATCTGACGTGATGCTAATGACAGTGGTTCGCAGTGTTAAAAAGATGAGGGAAGGTCAGAGGAGTTAATTACTGATGGTAAAAAATCTAAATGCTCAGAGGAATTAACTGGTATTCTGTAATTAATTGTAAAAAAGTCTCTTTCAGTCAAAAAATATGATCTTAATATAGCCATCCGTAGTTTGAATTCCATCTACAGTTATTGCATTCTGTGAACATTATCTTATTGTACTAATAACGAGTTTGGAGGCAGCAAGCTACATTCTTTTGACCAGATTTAAAAGAAAATAAATTGAGCGTGCAGAGAAGACAAAGCAGAGAAAACAATATCTTTGATATCTTGCTTATTATACTGCCATAGAATGAATATCACAAATGCTCTTGATGACGAAGACAGTTTAGATTGTTTAGAATTGAAGAGACAACATCACATAGTTTCCTTGTTGCTACAGATTTTACAGATTTTCTGGCGCACAGAGATGAGATGGATTAAATAGTAGCGTTTCACTGTAATGGTAACTCTTTGAAAAAAATATCAGACACGTAGGAAATTTGGGGGGATGTGTTCTACCATGAGTTGAATTTTCCGCTGTAATCAATTTTCTGGCACATATCAAGATGTACCAGCCCTGTACGCAGGTGAAGAAGGGAGATGAAATACCGTAAGTATCTTCCTGATTTTTCTTATCTCCCCAAATAGAACTTAGATCATGCTTTCCTCTCACTTATTTTGGAATTTCCCACTGACGTCCTGTGAGGCTGCAGAGAGGGATTCCCTAGGAATCTGTATATATGTCATAGTCACTGAACTCAGAATTTACCTATGAAGTATTGAATAAAAAGTAGAGTTATGTCAAGTTACCTTAAACAGAATAGTTTTCAGATCTGCAAAACTTAATAGTAACCAGACTGACTGACTTAACGTTATTAAAGAAAGGTATTTTCATTATTATGGGAGGAAGATCACAAAGGCCAATATTGACAAGTGTTCGTCCAAGCACTGTGCCAAGGAGGGAGAAGTAGGGGCCAACCGAGGTTCAGGCTTCCAGTCTCATTGGCAAAGCTATTATTAGTATGGTGGCACTGGGTACCCCAGGCTACCTTAAACTAATGCTCTTATATATTCAATTAAGGCAACTTCTTTGTTATAAACTCACCAGGCAAACTTCTGCTTATGATTTGGCTTCCAATAGAGGGTAGGAAAAGGGTTGTACCAATTCCAATATTGGAGACTTTGTGATAGGTCTATTTGTAGTTTGATTCTGGTTTTATGCATCTGTTTGCCCAGTTGGTTGCTGTGAGTTTACACTGAGAATTTGCATTTGCTCTTAGTGCCCTGAAAACATTAGGTTTTTGAGCCTGACAGGCTAAAGGTGAAAATGCTCTTGCTGTTAGGATACTTGGGAGTCAGTCAGCCAGGGTTCCTCTGATGACATTTGTATGCAACACTGCTGGCCAACATATAGACTGTTTATACTTCTGGAACAGCCATGTGAGTTTCTCTTTTTGTTAATTCAACAAAGGTGGGGACAAAGTTTCTAAAAGTAAGGTTTAGGTGTTACTAGGAAAAGCAAAGATGGCTTAAGGAAACTAGGAGAAATAGCTTTCTCAATTAATACATTTCAAGCAGTGATTCCTAACCTATGTATAAAGCAGGCTTCATCTTGGAAAGCACTCGGAAACTTAGAGAACTTACTTCATTCATTCAGTTTTATGTTCTAGCCAGTCCTTTAAACGCATGTGACAAAAATCTGCTCACCATTAAGGGCTGGCCTATGTCTCACCAGAGACCAGTCCTCTTCTCGTGTGTGTCTCTCTAGCCATTAGCAGATGGCAGGGAGCAGATACAGAAGAAGTGCAGCATTGGGTTCAATCAGGGTTGGGCTTTCACCAAGAGAGTATGCAAAGGGAGCAGACCAGAGCGGGAGTGGAGGTGTGTGCCAACAAGTGTTTATGATGAGTAACTGTGGATTTTAAGCCGGGTAAGGAGGGAAAAAAATGAGGTAGGTGTGTGTGTGTGTGTGTGTGTGTGTGTGTGTGTGTGTGTGTGTGTGAAGAAGTGGTGGGAGCAATGGATTGCCAGTTTTGGAGAGGCTGAAGGATTGGTAGAGTAAGGGTGCCAGGAGATGAAATGGAAAGATGGGAAATGGTGGTGGGCAAGTGGGTTGTTTGAGAAAACCCAGACAAACTTGTGTTCAAGACAAAACCACTCTCTGACACTTGGTATGTGATTCTGCAAGTTATTTAGCTTCTCTCTGTCTCTGTTTTAAATTTTTTATTCCTAAAGTGGGAAGAATAATAATATGTATTTTATTGAGAAAGCTACAAAGATTAAGTGATATAATGGATGTAAATAACCTAGCACAGTGAAGAGCAAATATTTGATAGTTAAGTAAATGTCAAGTCTTATGTTTCTACTACACAGTAAAGGCTTTGAAAGCAGAATCATCTCTCTCTTTCTCTCTCTCTCTCTCTCTCTCTCTCTCTCTCTCTCTCTCACACACACACACACACACACACACACACACACACACACATAAAGGTATGTAGAAAGAGAGAGTAGAGCTAGGCCCAGTGGAAGTCATGAGTGTGTCTGGATCATGAGGCTTCTCAGGGATGTCCCTAAACAGCTTGGTCCAAGGAAGGCTGGATGGAGGTTGGGGTGGGTGGGAGGAACTTGAACACAGTAGGTGAGAGCTAGAAAAATAACGAGCTTTCGTACTTGTTAAATTTGGTTTTCATTGGGGCGCCTGGGTGGCTCAGTCGGTTGAGCGCCGACTTCGGCTCAGGTCACGATCTCGCGGTCCGTGAGTTCGAGCCCCGCATCGGGCCCCTGTGCTGACAGCTCAGAGCCCGGAGCCTGTTTCGGATTCTGTGTCTCCCTCTCTCTGACCCTCCCCCATTCATGCTCTGTCTCTCTCTGTCTCAAAGATAAATAAACGTTAAAAAAAAAAAAATTAAAAAAAAAAATTTGGTTTTCATCAACTATAATTGTATTTGAGGAAGACATATGGAACCTGAAAATTCTGATGAGTAGGTTGTTTGTTTTTTTATATAAATACATAGGAAATACTTTTTAAAAATTTTGTTGTCTGTTGTTCTTTTGAAGAGCACTTCTTTGGAAAATACTTGATGGTTTCCTGGAAGAAGTTTTTGTATATGAATATCATAAGGAGAGGTTCTCCAGCGATTCCCTGATTAAATAGATGGAATCAGTAGACATTTTTTGGAAGTTCACTCTGCTTGGCTACATCATGGAGAGGCTCCCTGAGGCTGGGCGGGGGGTGGTGGGGGGGTTGGAGTATGGCTGTTCTGCCCTGTGCTACAATTTTAAGTGCTCTCTTTGGTAATCAGGTCAGTCAGTGATCTCCAAACTTTTTAACCTCAATAGCCTTGCTGGAGCTCAATTGGGGGCTCAGGAATGTGACATATTTGAGACACATAGGTCAGAGTTACTGAGGGAAGTTTGGAGAGAAGAGTGAAAAGCCATTAGGAGAAGCGCAAGCCAAAGATAGTTACGACCAAATGAATATGAAACCAATAAATATATTGATGCACAAACTTCCAGATATAAAATAAATAAGTTCTGGGAGTGTAATGTATAGCATAATGACTATAGTTAATAAAACTGTAATGTATATTTGAAATTGCCAAGAGACAATTTTTTTTTAATTTTTTTAACGTTTATTTATCTTTGAGAGAGAGAGAGAGAGAGACAGAGACTGAGCGTGGGTGGGAGAAGGGCGGAGAGAGAGGGAGACACAGAATCCGAAGCAGGCTCCAGGCTCCGAGCTGTCAGCACAGAGCCCAACGCGGGGCTTGAACTCACGAACCGCGAGATTGTGACCTGAGCCGAAGTTGGACGCTCAACTGACTGAGCCCCCCAGCGCCCTGTAAGCTCCATTTTGGTTACAGGGAAGCTGAGAACTGGGTGTCTTGCACGACTTGCTTACAGGTCACTGCTGGGAGTGCGGCAGACTTTCAGAGAACTTTCTCGGCATTCTCAACAGTTCGAGCACTTATGGACTGTCTGCTCTGCCCCGGGACCACTGACCTCCCAAGAGCCTGGTCAACAAGCTGCTTGTCAGCCCTCCTCCTCCATGGTGTCTCTACCTCCTCCAACTGAGAAAGCTGGCTTCCTGCAGACCCAGACTAGCACTCCAGGGCCTTGCAGGGTCTGCGAGGCCCGTACCAGTGGCCCCAACCCCACAGCTCAGGAGAATACCTGTAAAATACGCTGCCCGACCTGGAACATGTCCCGTTCCTGGTGAGGCCTTTCCCGCCCATCTTGTCCTGTGAGCTACCCAGCCCCCCTCTTATAAGTTGAGATCTTATAAGTTCTCAACACAAAAGAGAAAGAAAATTGTAACCATGTACGGTGATAGATATTAATGAGACATTATCATTTCACAGTATAGACAAATACTAAATCATGATGTTGTACACCTGACACTGATACAGAGTTCTAGGTCAATTATAAACCAATTAAAAAATACATCAATGGGTGCATACACGGGAGAAGTCCTGCACTGAGAGAGAATGTTGACTACTTCAGGGTGCGATTAGCCTGTCAGGGAATGAGGGGGATGGAGACAAGTTCTCTACACACAGAACTCTGTGCTTGGAAAAAGGAGCAGGTCTGTTTTCTTTGTGCTTTAAGTAGGAAGAAATTTTGATGACAGAAATGCCAAATAATTCCAGAGAGATCTTGAAATCGTGCCCAGGGATGCCTGCGAGGTCCTGAGCAGAGGGGAGGCAGACAAGAGTCAGCCAGTGAAAGGAGGAGGGGGTGCCGAAACAGGAACCCTAGAAGACTTAGGAGGAAAGGCACCCGGAAGGAGAGAGGTATGGAAAAATAAGAAGGGTAAACCCGTAAGAGATGCTGATGGAAGTGTGAAGGATGCATTAGGGAAAGTGTAGGCCACAGCAGCTTCTCTATGAAGGAGCTTACCCCCTTTTCTGGGAACAGGAAATGTGGGGGATTCGGTTCTGTGCTCTGTCAGGCACTCATTATGTCTGACATGCCAGTGACTGATGGTCTTATTCCATCAAACTTCAAAAAATATCAAGGCTGCAATAAAAGCGAACCCAGCATTGTGTAGCTTTATTTTTCCCTTCTAACCATTGTATGCATTAGTCACCATGCTAAAAAAATAGTGAGAAGACAGATGTGCCAAAAGTGGTAGAGAAAACATGTCAACATTCAAAGAATAATTAATGAAAAGTGTTGCTGTTTTAACATCACAAACGAAAGCCAATGCCAGTCTTAGTCAGTTCTTCTAAAAAATATCCAGGCTCTCCATTCCCTGGAGACAGCCTTACCTGCTTCCTGGTCTGAGCCTGTCCTCAGTGCAAGTTAATTGAAGGCTTCTTCACTGTGGACCTGAGCCTGGTGCCTGACATGTCTAGATAAATTACCCAGGTATCCAAGCGCTCACTAAACTGAGGTCTTCTTTGCAATCCTCATCTTTGATTTTGTTACGTTTTCCTTTTTGTAGTGTGAGTTTTTACTTTCCAGATCTTCACTGTGACTGAGACTCTGGCTGAAAATGCAGTGTGCCTGGCCAAGTTCCCAATGCACTGCTTCCCCCTTCCTGCCTCCTTCCCCTTATGGATTAAAATTCCCCTATCTTCTCCCATCTTCCTCCTCTCCCCTGCCAGGTCATAAAGGTCTGACTCCTGAGTCGGCTAGCTGGTGTTCAAAATCAGTTTCCTAATTCCCCACACCTTGAGGAAGACACTCTCAAGAGAAGGCAGGCACTGCAAGTTTGCATTAAAGAGTCAGTTAGGCTGGCCATGCCAGAGAGGGCTAGTGAGGGAACCTGAAATGTAATATTCTTCCTGGCACAGAGGGTTCTGTTGACCTCCAGGTTCAATGACTTAAGATGGCTATGGACAGTTTCCAGATCCCACTTGCAAGTGGACAGGGGCAAAGCTTCTAATTCTGCCAGGCCGAGTCAGTCATTGGTGCCCGGATGGGTGTGGCTGAGAACACAGATGGCAGGTAATCATTAGGAGATGTAAGGATGGGGCCAGAACAGGCTGGAAATGACAGCTGTCATTCTGGGTCACTTAGATAGGCACCCCATCTCCCAAGGACTGTGCAAGCCACACCACTTTGTGCCATGTTTTGTGTGTTTATTTCCCTTTCATTGTCCCTTAGTTGTTAGAAATCATATTGGAAAATGGCATTACAAATGTTACTTTCCAGAAGCTTATAGATACTAATCCAAACCTTCTTTACCCTTCAATGATTCTTTTTGCAAGGCTCCCCCTCCACAGGATTCCTTAGATGGGGCTACCAGCAGAGTCAGTGGACTTCACCTGTCCTTAGATAGGAGAACTTGGGCTGTGGCTCACTCCTTCAGGGCTTGCCACAGAAACATCATCCACTCTCCACCCCAAGCTCTGTTTTACACGTAACTCCTTTCCCTACTGTTCTTAGACTCAGCCGGACATTGGTTTCAGGGGCTCTAAATCAAATTATTTGTTACGATTCACCATGACTATACAAGGTACATTCTTCCTTTTAAACCATCTTAATGAAATCAGAAATACTTAACCATGACTACCAGCTCTGTTCCCTCTGTTCTTCCCACCATCCCTTTCTCTCCCTCCCTCTCCCTTCCTCCATTTCTTCCTTGCCTTCATTTCTGACTTTGAAATAAATAAGAAGTCTGAGTCACCTCTTTGTTAGGACAGATTATTTCAGCAGAGTTAGAAATGCCTAGTCTAGATTATTCCTATTCATAATTTATTTTTTAATGCTCTTGGGATCTATACCTACCTATCTATCATCTATGTATGTATCTTTTTATCTATCTATCTATCTATCTATCTATCATATCTACCTAGAGAAATATTATGTTTTTAGAGTATGATGAAAAATGAAAGTTTGTGATTAGATATCTTTCCAAAATAATATTAATCGAAAGCAACACTTAAGAAGCATAGTCTTACAGTACCTGCATAGACTCACCTGAGACACTTGCTGTAAGTACAGGGATCTCTTTGAAGTCTGGGAATCAGTAATACTGACAAGACTGCCCTTCCCATCCCCATCATTTCTAAGCACGTTATATTTCACGAACCCTGCATATGGAGACTTTGTAAACCACAGCCCATCACACAATGTAAAGGGCTGTTTTTAAAGTGGTAGCTAAGTGGTGGTGAGGGCTAAACATACATCTGGGAGCCACCTCAAATCCCTTGTGGAAATTAGAATTATGAATGAATAAAATGGAAGTATATATAAATAAATGAATATGTAAAACATATCGTTAAGTAGCTACATATCAGGGTTTTTTTTTCCCTGTTAATTCCTACCTTGAATGGTTTATCCTATCCATTCTTCAAAGAGATTAAATCTCTTTCCCATTAAAACTGGACAGCACGTTAGAGCCCATGGAACTATCTGTCTTCTGGAATAATAATGCTCTTTTAAATTCACCAGTATTTCTCAATGTTCATAAAACACTAGTTCTTGAACTATCTCTAGCACCATAAAAAAAAAAATTGTGACATGTTTGTGCAAGTTCAGCATACATAAATTAGGGAAATGCTACACATCTTATATTCACCATTTAAGCTCCATAGTGCTCATTAGCTTATTACAGATTATGGAAATCTTGCAGTAATACATCTTTTCCTTTTTAAAATCAAGGTGTCTGAAACTTATTTGACCAATGAGCCCTTTTTTTCAAAAGCATAACATTTACCAACACCCTCTCCCCATCTATCTTGAAAACCTGGTCTATACATTTTGGTTGCTCATTAATCATGTTAAGCCTTGAACTATCTCTCACATTTACTGTTTAACCCTTTATGCATTTGTAGCTAAATGGTCTCCACTCCGTATATGTATATGTCATGTAGGATCATATGTTTAGAATATTTTATTGAGTGAATTATCCTCTTCACGCCTGTTAGTAGGACTATTGCTAAGTGTGAGCATAGTGTTTTTTGATGACAGTGGACTTTCCGGAGGGAGGTCCTGTGACAGAAAATGAAAACTAAGACGGCAGGGCCTAGGTAGGGAGAGAGGTAATTCCATTCTCTCTGGGTCTTGCTATCTTTTATGGCTTTTAAGTAATAATTATTATAATGATGAGAATATTAATTACCATTGATTGTGCACTTTTGTTCTGCAGTGTGCCAAGTACTTGTTATTCTTTTAATTCTGAAAACAACGCAATGAGGAAGGCATTATTAATGCTACTTTCCAAAGGATAATAGATATTTAGTGGTTTACATTTACGCAGATAGGTAACAAAACTGGGATTTGAACTCCTATCTCTCTGACATCACAGTCCACAATCATGATCATTCTGTCCGTTGACTGCTGAATGTGGAATTACTTGAGTGGGTTTCCACGGTGGCAGATTTTAAAGGTAGTCTCTTGCAGATGGAATGACACTAAGGGTTAAGCAGGGAGGCAACTCCTCAAGCTGAAGCTGAATATGTATATATTTTAAGTCATATGATCTTGTGCTGCGGTTGGTGTGTGTGCATGTGTGAATTTATTTCTCTTTTGTTATCCTTTAGCTGCTAATAAACCTTTTGTTATCCTTTAGCTGCTATTTAAATATTCAGGGTTTACTTCATTTATGCCATGAGTAATTAAAGAAAAGATAAGACATCCATAATTGGACCGAAGCTAAAAGGGAAACAGTTTCTCCCCTCAGAATGGCAGAGACCATGATTGCCAGACAGGTTACCAAGGGATGAAGGTCAGGAGAAAACAGTGGTGCCTATAAGAGTTGGCTGCTTTCACTTCTATCAAGATGTCCTTTCTAATGTCTAGAATTTATTTTTAGAAATAAGCATTTTTTTAACACTTCTTCTTTAAGAAATATTTAGTACATTACTTTAAGGAAGTGATAATTTTTATTTTCCCTTTAAGGGCCCATAATGTTTTTAGCATGGTAACTTATCCCAAGTAGGTGCTCAATAAATACTGGTTAATTAGAGAAAACAAGCCCTTTCTCCAACTTGATAAGGGATGGTGTTTGGGAACAAAGGAAAAATAAACCTTTACTCAGCATACTGAACATGTCAGAGTGTAATTTTGAGATTGATAATGAGATATCATATCATTGTTTTTGAAATATGCTCATTTGCTTAGGGTATACAGACTAGCTGAGTTTTTAGTTGCTTATCAATTATATGGCATTTAGCCTTTTATGTTGTATCATTTAGCAGTGGGCTACTAATCAGAATTTCATTTAGCTTTCAATTGCATGATATAGTGAGACCCAAAATGGACATAATTTCAGGAAGGTGTTTTACCAAATTATTTTTGACCCGAGAAGGATATCCACAAAGCAGTTAACTGTAGCTTCTATTATATTGAATGGCTTCTATTTAATTAAAATTGTGTCTCTAGTCTAGAAATTATTTTCGAAGAAATGCTTTCTTGCTAAATAAGACTGTTATATATACAGGAAAACTAACTTTTTTTTCTGGTGACTGCTGTTGCACACTGAGGAGAAAAATGTATTTCCATAAATTTCAAATAAAATTCTTTTTAGGTTTTCTTAGGTTCCATTCTAAGGCCATCATCTACAGACAGGATATCTAGTTTCCTTAAGGAAGTCAAGAATGAACAGTTTCAAATTTAAGGTGCACTGTGTTCAAGTCTCTCATAATGGCTAACACTGGGATCAGCATGGACCAGTGAGTATAAACAAGAAGAAAAACAGAGAAACAAAACCCAGCACATGAGTTAAATAGAGATACCTGAACTCCAGTCCCAGCTTTGCCCTGTCTTGCTTTGGGGACTGGGTCCTGTCCATGACAAATCAAGAGGCTGAAAATTGCCCTTCTTACTTTTGTTGTGAAGACGATCAGTTGAGTACCAATGTGGATCTGGGTGGGACTGTACTAGACATTATCGCTGTAAATCAACTGTAATGAAATGATTGGCGGGTGACATCCAACCCAATAGGTACATTTCTGTGGGTGGGATCATGGGGCCTTCAGCCTGTCAGTGAATGAGCAGAGTGGAGCTAGTGTTTCCCCTCTTGGTGGTGGTGGTGGGGTGGGTTCATCAGTATTAAGCTTTTCTTTTATTCACAGAGGATTCTGAATCGTGCTTCTAAGATTTTTGTTAACTGTTGCTATGCTGTCTGTAAATAGCCTAGGATTTTCAGACAGACTCACTGTCATTGACCAGTCTCAATTTCAATCACAATTTAGCTCTTATATTACATATGAAAAGGCAGAGTAAGAATTAAAATTTGTATAAATATCACTGGAGACACATTTTTATATATTAATTGATGACTGAACTCCAGTTTTCTGGTTGTTTTGCAGTTATTACCATGTGACACTTTCCCTATTCAAGCAACTAATCCACCAGGTATCAGAGAACACAGAGAAAAAAAGAGGGAAATTTTTGGTCCTTGGGATCTTCAAAACTTAAGGTCAAAATATAAGGCAACGTTTGAAAGAATCTTTAATCAGCCAGGTTTAGTTTTCCCAATTATAGGGTCTAGACTGGAGGAAGTATATGGCCAGGGGGAAGGGAGAGCCTTAGAGGCTGGCTTGTTCCCTGGAAACCTTGCTGCCTGTATTCCTTGGCCTGAGGCCCGGGACCTGGGCGAGGCTGGAAACCTGAGACATAGAGCCTGGTGCTACCTTTCCTGACCAGGGCTTGGGAAAGCAGCATGGCTCCAGAGTAGAGGAAATGTCATGAGCCGTATCTACACATGTGGACCTGTGTCAGCTCCCCAGGGTCTGCACACTCCTTGGCATGGCATGAGGAGAAGCAGACCATTTTCCCGTGCTACCAAGAGCGGTGCAAACATGGCACAGAAAGCTGGCACAGACCACATATAGCTTGATCGGCAGTGTGTGACGTGTAGCAAGAAAATGTACGGACTGGACTGATCCAAAGCCCACTCACCCCCTGATCCCCATGGATACCTCAGTACTTTGTCAGAGCCCCCCAGAAACTTAGACACACCCCTGCCAGAAGGTCATACATAATTAAATGAAAATCAAGTTTTGTCACCTGAGACACAGTGAGCTTGATATGGAAAATGATTTCAGTTATTTCAGTTACAGATAAGACCAACAGTGCACTTACGGGTTTGATTTTGTGGACCCAGATTAGTTTCCATAGAACAGCTGTATTAACATCCACCCAACTCCAGTGCAACACTGGATGCTTCTGTTGTCTTTTTCCAGATGTGTTCAGCTCGACCTATCTCTCCCTGTTTGACTTTCATGTCTGAATTCTGGCGAGTGGTGTTTTGATAGGTCATTCACAGCTATTCTCTGCGTTAGTTGAACAGTCTGGTTTGTGTTAAATGACAAGGGTCACTTATATACTTCCCTTATCATCACCTGGGAGTGCTGAACTGCTTCCTTTACACATTAACTTCTATTATCTTTCAATCCAGAAAAAAGAAAAACAACACGTGGCAAGAGGACCTGTTTAGAATTTTACGAATCACCATTTTTGTATCTAAATACTGCTGTTTTGTTAGCACTAAGAGCAACTGCCTTAAAAACAGTGTCAGTCCTTAACTGTTCATATGGTAAAACAATGGTTTCCTATTACTTTTGAAGGTTTTTTTTTTTCTTCCTGCTGGCAGGCAGCCGTGGGGTAGGATGTACTAGACGGATGTACTAGTCAGAGAATCCAGATCTTATTTGCAGATCTCGACTTACCAACAGTGTGACTGTGCTGAAGTCATTTCTCTTCTTTGTGCCTCTGTCGTCTTACCTGTAAACTGAGCGGTTCGATTAAGTGTCTTTCAAGTCCTTGTTAATGCAGAGATGTCCTGGTTTCGTGGGTGCTCATTCTCTGTGAGTTGGTGACCAAAACAACCTGCGATCAATAATGGGGACACAACCATGTAAAGTACTAAACATTATATTTCTGTACATATCTGTAAATTAAGAATCACGTCTCTTTGTCACTGTCCATCTTCGTTACTAGGAGAAAATGAGTTGGCTACAGCATTTGGGGATGGGCACCTGATTCACAGGTTGAATATCCACTAAGGGACTATCTCTTGATCATACCTCCAAATACTCCTTATTCTTCCTCAATTTCCTCAGTAGCTAACTGCTCTTGGGGTCCTCAAGGAGCAGACTGTATGACAGGGATGTAGTACAGGCCACTTATTTGGAGGTGATCCTAGGACGGCTCCTGCAAGAGTGAGGAAGTAATATGGAGAACAGAAGAAAGCTAATGGAAGGTACTTGGTGATCTCTCCTGCCAGGGACCTCTGGAAGACTGAGCAGGACATCCCCCACAGCTGTCCCCCTCTGCTGGGGTGGGAGAACTGGGGTACTAATGCACTGACTTTCTATCCTTTCCTGGTTAAAGGTATTAACTCCCCTGAACATCGGGTTTGTGTCCTGGATAGGGCGGGCATGCTCCTGTGGCCAGGGAAAGCCCTAGGGCAGAGAGTCACAGATGCTTGTGGTAGGTAGCAGGTGGTTTGTATGGAAACGGGATGAGCGGTGCCAAAGGGATTTGGGCAGGGCGCCAACAGCGTCTGCCATACTGGCCAATCCGGGCAATAATACTCACATTGTTGCAAGGATTCTCCTGGCCTCTAATTCCTCTTATTCTCCTTTTGATATTTATCATCTAGAACACACTTCCTTAGATGATAAAGTTTCTCTAACAGCTTCCCCATCAGCTTCCCCTCTATGATCTGTCCAGTCCCCACTTACAATGTTGCCTTCCATTCTTTGCTAACCTCTTCCTTTCACCTGCAATGCATTCCTCAGTCACTTCTAACTCCTCCATGTCCTTCCCAGCACACAGCATTTTTAATAGAGAGCATAGCTAATGCTTTAAATTTTTTTTTCTAGTTTGAATGACATGCCATCTCAAGGGTTATCTCTTTCCAAAGGCCTTTCCGACAGCAGTCGAAGTATTCCTTTAGTCAATACCATTCAGTCCTTGTTTTCCACTCCTTTCTAGTCACCTACCTGACGTTATTAATCTTTTTAGTGTAAACATCATTAACTCCAGGAAGCCTTTTCTGAGCCCCGTGATTAGACTGGATTTCCATGGTGCCTGTTCCAAGAGCATTCAATGCTTATCTTGGGTAGTGCTCATACTTGTAATTTCTGTTCACTTTCAATCAGCCTTCCAGGGTATAGTCCCAAAGCCATGCGGCCAGGTACCATGGTTTTACTGAACTTCCAGAACATGGTCCAGTGACTGGCACATAGTAGGCATTGATTAAGTTTCACCAAATCATTGTAGGAATAAACTATGCCATTTTGGGCTGATTAACATTTTAAAGAATAATCGATTTCACTTCTGAGTATTTTTTCTCATGAATTTATAAGTATATTAAAAGTAGAAATTATTTCTCCTGTAACCCCTCTAGAGTGCTATATGCAATGCACTTCATACAGTAGGATCTTCAAAGTGTTTGTAAATAAATTAATTCAATAACTCCAAGGTTCCACACTGAGTGCTTTGGTAAGTGATAACTTGGACCACCAGAGGCATGCTGTTGTCTCTCAAGTGAAATACAGCAACAATTCAACTAAAGTAAATTAATTGTAGTAGAGGGACTAAGTAATAAAATTGGGTTTCAAACAGAAAAGCAGTGAAGAAATATATCCTGTGATTAGGAAGGATAATGAAGGTACTGAAAATAGATACTAATTCTAAATGTGTAGGGAATGCTCACAAAGATACAAATATTGGGATATGTGTGCCAATTGTCTTAATAAGATGCACCAAGAAAAACAAATTAGTTTAAAGAGCAAAAGCCAGCACAGGATTTGCAGTTAATACTTTTGAAAAAAAGAAAAGTAGATGATGGGAGCAACGTTAACAAAATTGCAAAAATACGAAACACGTTAATTGGTTCAGATAAGTATGCATTAAAATAGCAGAGACGCTTTTGAAAAGACCTAGTGTTTAACAGAATAATATTAATTATTATAAAAAAAAGCTACTCTGAAACGTGTTGTATTTTCCTGGTAAAAATACAAAATTAGAAAACACGCAGAATAGAAGAATATTATCATCTCTACATTTCTATGTATTATCTGTTTGTAGACTCAATTTCCATAATATATAGGTAGGCATTTTCTACACAGGGGCATAAAAATTAAAAAAAAAAAAAACACCTCAAAATAAAAAGTACTCTGGCTTAAGCATTTAATAGAGTGTGACAGGAGATGTCATTTGCCCAGACTAGTCAAACAAGATTGTGTAGAAGCCTGCTAGCTTTTCTGGAACATTATCTGTAAAACAAAAACAAAAACAAACAAAAAATAAAAAAAGGAAGTGACAAAGAACAAAAACCATCAAGAATTAACAAATATATATTTGTATTCTGGGCACTAAGGAGCCTTGACTGGAATGGAATTCCATCCCTGGAGTAGATTATAAACACCAGACCAGAAGGAGAATGAGGAAACCTGGAATTGTTTCCGGCCATACCTGGTACTAAGGGGGGGTGAATGCTAAAGGGGGTGAACGCACAGTATGTGGCAGTGATAGAAAGGTGACAGCCTGAGGCAAGCAGTGCTGAAACCCTTTATTTTCCTGAAATCACTTGGAATCAAGTGCACTTTGAAGGTAAGGCTTTGGGTATCCACTTGCTGGCGTGAAGGAATTCAAGGCAGGGTGGGAGTGGCTGCTTCGGCTGGCACTAGGTGGCTTAAAAAAAAAGAGACTGAGAAGTTTAAATATTAAATTCTCAAGTCACGAACTTAAACCCAGGGACTCTACCTGATGATTCTAGTAGACTCTCTCTCTCTCTTTTTTTGTTCCTACATCCACAGAGCTGAGGTCCCCAAAACACAAATGAAAAGATTTGGCCATGGGTTGTCAACATGCCCTGTCTCCAGGTCTCCTCTGGTAAAGTAAAAGCATGAAATGGGCCAGAGTAAGACCCTGAATATTGCAATGAGACTTATGGGAGGATGTGAAGGACTTGCAATATCCACAAATTCCAAATTGTCTAAGCTTTTCTTGCCAGTCAATGTAACCAAAATAGCTTAAGCAGATCTCTTTTCTTTATCTTATGGGGCTATTCCTCCTTTTCTTGAGCCAGTGCTCTTTGGGTTCTAAGCCTCTTTGCCAAATCTCCATTTCTTTCTTTCTTTCTTTCTTTCTTTCTTTCTTTCTTTCTTTCTTTCTTTCTTTCTTTCTTCTTTCTTTTAATGTTTATTTATTTATTTTGAGAGAGAGAGAGAGAGAGAGGAAGAAAGTGTGCACGAACATGTGCGCACACGCTTACATGCGTGTTTGGGTGTGCGTCCGTGCTTGTGTGCACCGTTGGGGCAAGGGGCAGAAAGAGAGAGAGAGAGAGAGAGAGAGAGAGAGAATTCCAAGCAGGACCCACACTGTTAAGCGCAGTGCCTGAGGTGGGGCTCAAAGTCACTGAAGAGTGAGATCATAACCTGACCTGAAATCAAGAGCTTAACCGACTGAGCCACCCAGGCGTCCAGCCCTATCTTCATTGCAAACTGAGTTAGATTTTAGCACACTCAGCCAGGGTGTCTACCTTAGTAGTAGGTTATACAATAAAATAAATATATTTATCAATTTATATTATAATAGACATGGGAAAAATATGTAGGACTAACTTCTGAACAAGCTCAACCAAAGCTTGAAAAAATAAAGTTTAAGTTAGCAGGTTTGTCTGTTTTTGTTTTGTTTGTTTTTGTTTTTGTCATTTACATAGGCATAGTTATCTGAATTCATTGAGAAGGCAAGGTGGTTTTAATTTTTAGGTAGTTTGACTGACAGGAAGCTGTACTGAATGGTGATCATGCTAAATAAAGTGAAGATGCCACAAATGATTTGCCATAATATACAGAAAGGAATCAAAAGCCTAGGTTTAAAATATGAATCCTACCTTCTTCCTAACTGTGTTTCCTTAAATAGGCACAGAAAACTCTGTCCTTATTAAGGCTTTGAGAAATATTTCAAATTGAGAACCACTGGCATCTTTACAAAATGCAATCATGTTTTTCATTGTAGGTCAGGGATAATGTTGAGAGAAACACTGATAGTGAAATGGTATGCCTGATTACAACAGAGATGGGAAAATCCTACAGTGGAGGAGGGTCAGGTGCAGAAGCCAGTTTAGGGACTTAACCTCCAGAGGTTAGGTGGTTGTGCTCTCTCTAATAGAGGCACATGGGTATTTCACATTGGTTTATCGATCATGGAGTCTATAGATCTGAAATGTATGGGCAACTCACAAAATCCCTAATAAATTTGCATAAGAACTCCATATCTTTTGATAGAGCTCACCAAAAGGGAGACATAGTCATTATCCCTATTTCCAGGCCTGTGGTCATTTTCTGGTTTAAATATATTCTGAGGAAAGGAATATAAATAAGTAGACTTTTCACTTGTTTTGGGATAATAGCTCTAAAAAAGCACATTCCAGGCAAAGAAGAATGACACTGTGATTCTATGGTCAAAGCAGAAGCTTATGGTGGTCAGGTGATAAGTGGATTCTTGACCCAAGTCCATCACACCATAGACACAATGAGACCTGCGGACACGTCCTCTTCTTTCCCCTCCATTTCCTGAGTGTATTTTAGGAAAACATATCCTAGGCAATTGGCACGCTACTCACATTTGCTTCTGTCTCATGAATAAGAGTTATTATGAATGGAAGGACCAGGGATGGAGGTCCTGGATCTCACCTTCCTCACTAAAAGAGTAAATGAAGAGCAAGAATACATTCCTGTGGAATCCCAGAGATTAATGCTGCCATCAACGACTGGAAAGATAGGGACTGGTCATTTCTATCACAGCTCCATTTAACTCTCCAATTAGGCTGATGGGGAAGACAGATGGGTTTTGGAGAATGAGAGTGGATTATCATAAGCTTAATTAGGTGATGCCTCCAAGTGCAGCTGCTGTTCCAGATGTTGTCTCCTTACTAACTCAAATCAATACAGCCCCTGGCAATCAGTCCAGCCTGCAGTGTGATCAACTCTACCAGCCAGCCCATATGACCCAGCAGATCCAATGAAGCTTAAACAGTTTGTGGCAGATTGGGGTGCTTTGTGGAACCCCAGTAGCAAATTCACATTTAAGACCTCTAAGATTATTTTTGTAATAAAAGCTATGACCTCTTCAGCAAGTAACTATTCTCATTTTGAGAAACAACCCTTGCGTTGTTACTGGACCTTGGTAGACATGAAATGCCCGATCTTTTGAAATGAGCTTCCCATTATGAACCAACTATGAACTTATCCACCAAATGATAAAGTGACGAATACCCAGCAGCACTCCATCAAGTGGAATATATACTGGGACACCTCATCTTATTATGCTTCACTTTATTGAATTTCACAGGTACTACTTTTTTTTTTTATATATAAATTGAAGTTTCAAGACTTCAGTGGAAGAAGTAACTGCAGATATGGTGGAAATAGTGAGAGAACTAGAATTAGAAGTGGAGCCTGAAGATGTGACTGAATTGCTGCAATCTTGTGATAAAACTTTAAAGGGTGAGGAATTGCTTCTTATAAGATGAGCAAAGAGAGTGGTTTTTTAAGATGGAAACTTCTCCTGGTGAAGATGCTCTGAAGATTGTTGAAATAGCAACAAAGGATTTAAAATATTACATAAACTTAGTTGATAAAACAGTGGAAGGGTTTGAGAGGATTGACTCCAATTTTTAAAGAGGTTCTACTATGGGTAAAATCCAATCAAACAGCATCACATGCTACAGAGAAATGTTCATGAAAGAAAGTGTCAATCAATGAGGCAAATTTCATTGTTGTCTTATTTGAAGAAATTGCCACAGTCACCCTAGCCTGTTAGAAACCACCACCCAGATCAGTCAGCAGCCATCAACATCAAGGCAAGACCCTCCACCAGCAAAAAAATTATGACTCTCCGAAAGCTTAGATCATGGCTAGCATTTTTTTAGCAATGAGTAGTTTTTAAAATGTTTATTTGTTTATTTTGAGAGAGAGAGTGAGTGAAGGAGAGGCAGAGAGAGACAGAGGGAGAAAGAATCCCAAGCAGGCTCCGCACTGTCAGCGCAGAGCCCAATGCAGGGCTTGATCTCTAGAATCTTGAGATAATGACCTAGCCAAAATCAAGAATCAGATGCTTAACCATGTGACCCAAAATGAATATTTTTAAATTAAAGTATGTACATTGTTTTTTTTAGACATAATGCTACTGCACACTTAATAGACTACAGTATAATGTAAACATAACTTTTATATGCACTGGGAAATCAAAAAATTAATTCGACTTGCATTCTTCTCTGATATTTGCTGTATTGCAGTGGTCTGGAACCAAACCCACAGGATCTCCAAGGTATGACTGAAGCCAGTCCTGAATGCACAAGTTAAATTGCACAAGGAGGATGTTCATTCTCCCCAGGTGGCCTCCTGTGGTACTGCTGTTTGCTCTCAGTATCACAGGAATGGACTCCTGGAGGGGTTTCCATGATGACCTAGTGGCTTGAGAAGATAGATGATAGATGGATAGACAGATAGGTAGATAAAGAGATAGACAGATAGACGGCCTGGTTTGTAGATGCTTCTTACTCATTTCCTGGGAGCAGCATTAGGTGGACTTATGTTATCTTATTGCATCACTTAAGAGAGTGGTGGTGTTAAAAGGAGGTTTATTTTGTTGCCTAATTTGCCTAGAACAAGTCATGGATTGAGTTAAGTAAGAACACAAACCATAGCAGGTAGGAAAAATGGGTGAAGGTGGTGAAAAGGCACAAACTTCCAGTTATGAATGACTTCTGAGGATTTAATGTACAACTATGACTATAGTTAACAATACTGTATTGCATATTTGAAAATTGCTAAGAGAGTAGACCTTAGAATTTCTCAACATAAGAAAAAAAAAGGTAACTATATAAGGTGATAGATGTTAACTTACCTCATGGTAATCATTTTGCAGTATACATGTATATCAAATCATTATGTTGTATACCTTAAACCAACACAATGTTATATGTCAATTATATATTAATAAAACTGGAAAAAACATAAGAGAGGGCTGTCAAAAAAGAAGAAGGAGAAGAAGAAGACGACGACGACGACGACAAACCAATGAGTAGTGGTTAATTAGCTCCATCAGGTAGTCAGAAATTTGAAAATAAAAAGACTATTTTGGTAGAGGTATGTGAGTAAACCACATGGGATAAATCCAAAGTGGAAAAACACTAGTAACCATTTAGATGCTCATCAAAAGCCTCTTAAGGGTCAAGATGCTTTCTTAGATGTCTGGATGTTACCAAGCTTCCTCTCCTATTCTATTCAGTGCTTACTTAATGGTCTCATGAATGACATAGCAGTGGTGATAATGGTGATAGTAATAAAAACTATTATAGTGGGCTGAATGGTGGCTCTCAAAAGATATGTCCATGCCCTAACCTCCAGAACCTGTAAATATAACCTTACTTGTGTAAAGGTCTTTGCAGATGTAATTAAAAATCTTGAGATGAGATCACCCTGAATTATGTGAGTGGGACCTAAATCCAGTGGCAGGTACCCTTACAAGAGAGAGAGGAGGAGAAGACACAGATACAAAGAAGCCCACGTGAAGATGGAGGCAGAGGTTGGAGTTACGTGGCCGCAAGCTAAGGAATACCTGGAGTCATCAGAATCTGGAAGAAGCAAGGAAATAGTCTCTCCTGGATTCTAGTCCTAGAGAAGAAACAGGCCCTACTGACACCTTGATTTTTGATGTCTGGTTTATGACCTGTGAGAGACGGAATTTCTGTTGTTTTAAACAACCAAGTGTGCGGCAGGTAATATGTGATGGCAGCCACAGAAACTAACGTACCAAAAATTGGGACTTCTTCACATTAGGCTTATTTTGCCATCACCATTGCTGAGGGCTTAGTTTTCCAGTACAATTAGTCTACTGTGAGCAAAGGGGCTGGGACCTGGGTGGAACTCCCGACAGGTTGATTACTTTGGACGCTTTCTATCAAGTATTTGTGCTCACTGAAAAAAACTGTCAGGATACGGATCTGCTTTTCCTGCCTATTATTCTTTTGGAGGCACCATTGACTGTGGACTTTAACTTCACCAAAATATTTTGTTCAACATTTTTCTAGCCACACAACTGAGTTTTAGTGAATGAAATATGGCAATCTACTGCTGCTCATGGGATTATTGGTTTTGTCATATAGCAAATCATCCTAAAATAGCTCACTTACAGAATAGTTGGGTGGCCTATGGAAGGCTCCCTTTTGGTCCCAGCTAGGAGATCCCCCTTGTGAGATTGGAATACCCGCTCAGGAAAGTAATATATGGAGCCACTTATCTCACAAAATAAATCAATCTGGGGGAGAAGAAATGATAGGTTTGATGCTTCTCAAGATTACATCTCATAATGTGCTCCAGAAATTTGTGCTAACCTCAAACACTTTTGGCTTAGAGGATTTAGTAAGCAAGGGCTGAATGTATCCACTAGGCATCATAACAAGGGTTCTTTTTCAAAACTACAGTGAGCTATCACATCATACCTGTCAGAATGGCTAAAATAAAAAACACAAGAGACAACAAGTGTTAGTGAGGATGTGGAGAAAAAGGAACACTTGTATACTGTTGGCGGGAATAAAAACTGGTACAGCCACTGTGGAAAACAGCAAGGAGCTTCCTCAAAAAATTAAAAATAGAACTACCCTATGATCCAGGAATCACACTCTGGGGTATTTACCCAGAAAGTACAAAAACACTAATTCAAAGGGATACATGAACCCCTATGTTTATAGAAGCATTATCTACAATAGCTAAACTATGAAAGGAGCCCAAGTGTCTATCTATAGATGAATGGATAATGAAGTGATATTGGGGCGCCTAGGGGCTCAGTTGGTTAAGTGTCTTACTTAGGCTTAGGTCATGATCTCACAGTTCTTGAGTTCTAGCCTCATGTCCAGTTCTGTGCTGACAGCTCAGAGCCTGGAGCCTGATTCAGAATTCTATGTCTCCCTCTCTCTCTGCCCCTCCCCAACTCACACTCTGTCTCTGTCTATCTCAAAAATCAATAAACATTAAAAAAAAAAAGAAGAGGTGGTATCTATATACAATGGAATATTAGCTATATAAAAGAATGAAATCTTGACATTTGCAACAACGATAGAGAATAGATAGAGCTAAAGAGTATAATGCTAAGTGAAATAAGTCAAAGACAAATACCATATGATATTATTCATACGTGGAATTCAAAAAGGAAAACAAACGAGCAAAGAAGACAAAGAGAGAGAGAGAGAGAAAGAGAGAGAGAGAGAGAGAGAGAGAGAGAGAGACCAAGACACAGACTCTTAACTATAGAGAAGAAACTGATGGTTACCAGAGGGGAGGTTGGTGGGGGGATGGTAGAGACAGGGGATGGAGATTAAAGAGTACACTTACCATGATGAACAAATAAACTGAAATGGAAAAAAAAAGAAAAAGAAAAAAGGAAAAATTCCCAAGCGTTCTTTTGAGTTGGAAGCTAAAACAGCCACTGGCCTTTTAGTTCTTCACCATGAGTTGAATGTATTAGATTATGGTGCTGTCTGGAGTGGTTCATCCTGACATTGAAAGAAAAATGGACTTGTTTCTTCACAATGCAGACAGCAAGGTGTATGGACAGAATGAGCCAAGCTGAGAGTGGGGGTGGAGATCTTTGTGTCACCAATTTTAGCAGTAAGAAACAACAACAAAGATTAAAGATGACTTCAGTCTTGTACAGCAGGACTACCTAGGACTCCTATCTCTTAGGAACAAAAGTTTGTATTATCCCACAGGTAAAGTTACTCAATCAGCTTTTGTGCTGGCTGATGGCAAAGAAAATATGAAATGGGTAATGGAGGGGTATACTTGTCCTCATGATTTTGCATAAACAACTGTAGTCACTTTTTTGTTTATAGTCACTTTCATATGATCTTACTTGCTTTGTCTCTCCCTGTCTTTCCCTCTTCTTCTCTACTTGCATATTTAACAAATTTATCTTTTAATTCCTGTCCATTTGCACCCACTATTATATATAGGGCATATTTAGTTCAGGGGATGAACAATACTTATATGGGATGGAGGCAAAACTAGAGAAGGTTTGGATATTACCCAAAGGTCTGAGACATGCAATTGGATTTGTACATAATGGGACTTTGGATGATCTCCTCGTTCTAAGAGCAGAAAAGTGTGTTTTAATTACATAAGAGATGGTATGACATTTTACAGAAGCAGATTTTGGGGAGAATAAGTGTATATATGGATTTTAATTAGTGAAAGAGGTGGAGTATAGGGATATTTGTCATATTTTTGCTGCCGAGGGACTCAAGTTCCTACGATAGGGGAATTCTCCACTATTTAAGGCAGTATACTTACTTCCATCTTAGAAGTCACATGGGATAAATGGTCCTATTTCTCTGTGAGTTAGGGTGAATAACCCAGATTTGGATAATGAAATACTCATGTTGAGTCAGTTTTGAATCTAGCAGAAGTGATGCAAGGTAGCCAGACAATATCCAGTCATTATGAGGGTGGCATCAGTGCTGTTAGTGTCTGCTGTGCAGGGTTCTGGTTGCCACAATGTTAGTGGAGAGTTCCTGGGAAGTCTACAAAAGTGGCAGTTGTGTCCTAAGCCATTCCAGGGGAGAGGTCTTGATGTGATCCTGGTTCCTGCTGATTTCCTGAACCTGGTTCTTCAGTATTGTATAACATAGAATTTGGCAGATCTTTGCCCTGGGGACTAGGAGGGAATCTCTAAATCCTTGGAATCTCTTGAGTGTGGAAGTGACTTTGCCATTCACGGTAGACCCTTCAGACCATAGTTTATGATAGTTTATGCTGATGAGATGGATTGGGATGGCCATACCAGAAAAACCAAGTATGTGATTACAGATTTGGTGCTTTGAGCTATATGGTATCAGCGCAGTCTCCACTGAAGTAAGAGAACTAGAGATTTAGTTCTATCATGTGGCCAGTAATCTGAAAAATCATGCTCATGGAATAAAACCCCAATAAAAACTCTGGACACTCCAAATGCCAGTGAACTTTCTTGGTCAGTAACCATGCATTCATGTGCTGGGCATGTGAAGTAGCCTGAGGACATGGAACCGTCATCTTTGAGGTCTTCCCATCTATTCATTTGGCTGGTCCTGATTTGAATCCTTTCTAATAAAATCATATTTGTAAGTATAATGCTCTCCTGAATTCTATGAGCTGAGGGACCAGTGGGAATCTTCAAATTTGTCACCAATTGGTGAGAAGTGCAGGGGGATCTGGGAACCTTGGAGCTTGTGACTGGTGTCTGGGGTTAGGGGAGTCTCATGAGGGACTGTGCCCCTAATGTGTGAAGTTTGACCTAACTCTGGGATTTAGGATCAGAACTGAATTGTATTCAGCTTTCCTACCAATTCTGTGAGCTATCTGCACATCAACCTAGTAAATTCTTATTTTTCTTAGAGCAACTTTCTGTTGTTTGCAATCAAGCACACTGATAAGAGAGAGAGAAACTGTACTAAAGCTTTAGTAGAAACTGAAAGTAAGCTTTGGACATTGATCTGAAGGGTCTCATCACTCTAAGATGAGACGCTTTTCTTTACTTCCCTAAACAAATTTATGACCAACAGATAGTAAAAAAGTAAAAAGAAAAATAGTAGGATCACTTTGTATGTTTATATCACAGAGAATAAACACTTGTGAAGCAGAAAACCTCTTAAGAAAAAATAATTGGTGAATTGCATTTATAACAATAGTTGAATTTTTATTGCAAAAGAAAGTTGCTTTCTCAATAATGAACACCACTTCCTGAAATATCTTTAAAAATTCATATCAAACTTTTTACCAACTATATTAGTTAAGGATGTGTTAGACTGCTAACCATAGGGCCCTAGAAAAGAGTGGCATAAAAAGCAGGGTTAATTTTTCTCTAATGTGAAAGAAATCTGGAGATAGACAGCCAAGTATGATATGCATGTTATCATTCAGTATCCAGGCTCCTTCTAATTTTCTTTCAGAATATATGCTGTCTTCCACGTTATTGCAAGATGACTCTTGCCCATGAGCATGGCAACTAGCCTCCAGACAGGAAGAAGAGTGAAGGGCAAGGGGCAAAGAACTCAGAGTTAGTTCCTTTAAAAGAGCTTTTCTTGAATAACCTCCAAGCAATTTCATTAGTATCTTATTGGCTACAGCTATGTTCCTTGACCAGCTCTAGCTGCAAAGGAGTCTGGACATGTAGTTTATATATGTATTTATTTTTTCTTGCTTATATTGTCAACACGAAGAAAAATCAGAGTCATAAAGAAAATTAGTGTATTGTTTTCTTTAACTTCTACTTATAATTATTGTCATTAAACAAATTCCTATCTAGAAAAGTGGCTGGAGGGAGAGAGGGAAGATGGCGGCGTAGGAGGACACTGGGCTTACCGCGCGTCCTGCTGATCACTTAGATTCCACCTACACCTGCCTAAACAACCCAGAAAACCACCAGAGGATTAGCAGAACGGAGTCTCCGGAGCCAAGCACAGACGAGAGGCCCACAGAAGAGGGTAGGAAGGGCGGCGAGGCGGTGCGCGCTCCATGGACTGGCGGGAGGGAGCCGGGGTGGAGGGGCGGCTCGCCGGCCAAGCAGAGCCCCCGAGTCTGGCTGGCAAAAGTGGAGGGGCCTGACGGACTGTGTTCCGACAGCAAGTGCGACTTAGCGTCTGGGAGGTCATAAGTTAACAGCTCTGCTCTGAAAGCGGGAAGGCTGGAGGACAAAGGGAGGGAGAGCTGCTGAGCCCCCGGACGACAGAGCTCAGTTTGGTGGGGAACAAAGGCGCTCGCCAGCGCCATCTCCCCCGCCAATCCCCCAGCCAAAATCCCAAAGGGAACCAGTTCCTGCCAGGGAACTTGCTCGCTCCGCGCAAACACCCAACTCTGTGCTTCTGCGGAGCCAAACCTCCGGCAGCGGATCTGACTCCCTCCCGCTGCCACAGGGCCCCTCCTGAAGTGGATCACCTAAGGAGAAGCGAGCTAAGCCTGTCCCTCCTGCCCCCGTGCACCTTGCCTACCCACCCCAGCTAATATGCCAGATCCCCAGCACCACAAGCCTGGCAGTGTGCAAGTAGCCCAGACGGGCCACGCCACCCCACAGTGAATCCCGCCCCTAGGAGAGGGGAAGAGAAGGCACACACCAGTCTGACTGTGGCCCCAGCGGTGGGCTGGGGGCAGACATCAGGTCGGACTGCGGCCCCGCCCACCAACTCCAGTTATACACCACAGCACAGGGGAAGTGCCCTGCAGGTCCTCACCACTCCAGGGACTATCCAAAATGACCAAACGGAAGAATTCCCCTCAGAAGAATCTCCAGGAAATAACAACAGCCAATGAACTGATCAAAAAGGATTTAAATAATATAACAGAAAGTGAATTTAGAATAATAGTCATAAAATTAATCGCTGGGCTTGAAAACAGTATAGAGGACAGCAGAGAATCTCTTGCTACAGAGATCAAGGGACTAAAGAACAGTCACGAGGAGCTGAAAAGCGCTTTAAATGAAATGCAAAACAAAATGGAAACGACGACAGGTCGGATTGAAGAGGCAGAGGAGAAAATAGGTGAACTAGAAGATAAAGTTATGGAAAAAGGAAGCTGAGAGAAAGAGAGATAAAAAAATCCAGGAGTAGGAGGGGAAAATTAGAGAACTAAGTGATACACTAAAAAGAAATAATATACGCATAATTGGTATCCCAGAGGAGGAAGAGAGAGGGAAAGGTGCTGAAGGGGTACTTGAAGAAATTATAGCTGAGAACTTCCCTGAACTGGGGAAGGAAAAAGGCATTGAAATCCAAGAGGCACAGAGAACTCCCTTCAGACATAACTTGAATCGATCTTCTGCACGACATATCATAGTGAAACTGGCAAAATACATGGATAAAGAGAAAATTCTGAAGGCAGCAAGGGATAAACGTGCCCTCACATATAAAGGGAGACCTATAAGACTCGTGACTGATCTCTCTTTTGAATCTTGGCAGGCCAGAAAGGATTGGCACGATATCTTCCGTGTGCTAAACAGAAAAAATATGCAGCCGAGAATCCTTTATCCAGCAAGTCTGTCATTTAGAATAGAAGGAGAGATAAAGATCTTCCCAAACAAACAAAAACTGAAGGAATTTGTCACCATTAAACCAGCCCTACAAGAGATCCTAAGGGGGATCCTGTGAGACAAAGTACCAGAGACATCACTACAAGCATAAAACATACAGACATCACAATGACTCTAAACCCGTATCTTTCTATAATAACACTGAATGTAAATGGATTAAATGCACCAACCAAAAGACATAGGGTATCAGAATGGATAAAAAAACAAGACCCATCTATTTGCTGTCTACAAGAGACTCATTTTAGATCTGAGGACACCTTTAGATTGAGAGTGAGGGGATGGAGAACTATTTATCATGCTACTAGAAGCCAAAAGAAAGCTGGAGTAGCCATACTTATATCAGACAAACTAGACTTTAAATTAAAGGCTGTAACAAGAGATGAAGAAGGGCATTATATAATAATTACAGGGTCTATCCATCAGGAAGAGCTAACAATTATAAATGTCTATGCGCCGAATACCGGAGCCCCCAAATATATAAAACAATTGCTCATAAACATAAGCAACCTTATTGATAAGAATGTGGTCATTGCAGGGGACTTTAACACCCTGCTTACAGAAATGGATAGATCATCTAGACACACGGTCAATAAAGAAACAAGGGCCCTGAATGATACTTTGGATCAGATGGACTTGACAGATATATTTAGAACTCTGCATCCCAAAGCAACAGAATATACTTTCTTCTCGAGTGCACATGGAACATTCTCCAACATAGATAACATACTGGGTCACAAAACAGCCCTTCATAAGTATACAAGAATTGAAATTATACCATGCATACTTTCAGACCACAATGCTATGAAGCTTGAAATCAACCACAGGAAAAAGTCTGGAAAACCTCCAAAAGCATGGAGGTTAAAGAACACCCTACTAACGAATGAGTGGGTCAACCAGGCAATTAGAGAAGAAATGAAAAAATATATGGAAACAAACGAAAATGAAAATACAACAATCCACACGCTTTGGGATGCAGCAAAGGCAGTCCTGAGAGGAAAATACATTGCAATCCAGGCCTATCTCAAGAAACGAGAAAAATCCCAAATACAAAATCTAACAGCACACCTAAAGGAAATAGGAGCAGAACAGCAAAGGCAGCCTAAACCCAGCAGAAGAAGAGAAATAATAAAGATCAGAGCAGAAATAAACAATATAGAATCTAAAAAAACTGTAGAGCAGATCAACGAAACCAAGAGTTGGTTTTTTGAAAAAATAAACAAAATTGACAAACCTCTAGCCAGGCTTCTCAAAAAGAAAAGGGAGATGACCCAAATAGATAAAATCATGAATGAAAATGGAATGATTACAACCAGTCCCTCAGAGATACAAACAATTATCAGGGAATAGTATGAAAAATTATATGCCAACAAATTGGACAACCTGGAAGAAATGGACAAATTCCTAAACACCCACACTCCTCCAAAACTCAATCAGGAGGGAATAGAAAGCTTGAACAGACCCATAACCAGCGAAGAAATTGAATCGGTTATCAAAATCTCCCAACAAATAAGAGTCCAGGACCAGATGGCTTCCCAGGGGAGTTCTACCAGACGTTTAAAGCAGAGGTAATACCTATCCTTCTCAAGCTATTCCAAGAAATAGAAAGGGAAGGAAAACTTCCAGACTCATTCTATGAAGCCAGTATGACTTTGATTCTTAAACCAGACAGAGACCCAGTAAAAAAAGAGAACTACAGGCCAATATCCCTGATGAATATGGATGCAAAAATTCTCAATAAGATACTAGCAAATCGAATTCAATGACATATAAAAAGAATTATTCACCATGATCAAGTGGGATTCATTCCTGGGATGCAGGGCTGGTTCAACATTCGCAAATCGATCAACGTGATACATCACATTAACAAAAAAAAGAGAAGAACCATATGATCCTGTCAATCGATGCAGAAAAGGCCTTTGACAAAATCCAGCACCCTTTCTTAATAAAAACCCTTGAGAAAGTCGGGATAGAAGGAACATACTTAAACATCATAAAAGCTATTTATGAAAAGCCCACAGCTAACATCATCCTCAACGGGGAAAAACTGAGAGCTTTTTCCCTGAGATCAGGAACACGACAGGGATGCCCACTCTCACCGCTGTTGTTTAACATAGTGCTGGAAGTTCTAGCATCAGCAATCAGACAACAAAAGGAAATCAAAGGCATCAAAATTGGCAAAGATGAAGTCATGCTTTCGCTTTTTGCAGATGACATGATATTATACATGGAAAATCCGACAGACTCCACCAAAAGTCTGCTAGAACTGATACATGAATTCAGCAAAGTTGCAGGATACAAAATCAATGTACAGAAATCAGTTGCATTCTTATACACTAACAATGAAGCAACAGAAAGACAAATCAAGAAACTGATCCCATTCACAATTGCACCAAGAAGCATAAAATACCTAGGGATAAATCTAACCAAAGATGTAAAAGATCTGTATGCTGAAAACTATAGAAAGTTTATCAAGGTAATTGAAGAAGATATAAAGAAATGGAAAGGCATTCCCTGCTCATGGATTGGAAGAATAAATATTGTCAAAATGTCAATACTACCCAAAGCTATCTACACATTCAATGCAATCCCAATCAAAATTGCACCAGCATTCTTCTCGAAACTAGAACAAGCAATCCTAAAATTCATATGGAACCACAAAAGGCCCCGAATAGCCAAAGTAATTTTGAAGAAGAAGACCAAAGCAGGAGGCATCACAATCCCAGACTTTAGCCTCTACTACAAAGCTGTCATCATCAAGACAGCATGGTATTGGCACAAAAACAGACACATAGACCAATGGAATAGAATAGAAACCCCAGAACTAGACCCACAAACGTATGGCCAACTCATCTTTGACAAAGCAGGAAGGAACATCCAATGGAAAAAAGACAGTCTCTTTAACAAATGGTGCTGGGAGAACTGGACAGCAACATGCAGAAGGTTGAAACTAGACCACTTTCTCACACCATTCACAAAAATAAACTCAAAATGGATAAAGGACCTGAATGTGAGACAGGAAACCATCAAAACCTTAGAGGAGAAAGCAGGAAAAGACCTCTCTGACCTCAGCCGTAGCAATCTCTTACTCGACACATCCCCAAAGGCAAGGGAATTAAAAGCAAAAGTGAATTACTGGGACCTTATGAAGATAAAAAGCTTCTGCACAGCAAAGGAAACAACCAACAAAACTAAAAGGCAACCAACGGAATGGGAAAAGATATTTGCAAATGACATATCGGACAAAGGGCTAGTATCCAAAATCTATAAAGAGCTCACCAAACTCCACACTTGAAAAACAAATAACCCAGTGAAGAAATGGGCAGAAAACATGAATAGACACTTCTCTAAAGAAGACATCCGGATGGCCAACAGGCACATGAAAAGATGTTCAACGTCGCTCCTTATCAGGGAAATACAAATCAAAACCACACTCAGATATCACCTCACGCCAGTCAGAGTGGCCAAAATGAACAAATCGGGAGACTATAGATGCTGGAGAGGATGTGGAGAAACGGGAACCCTCTTGCACTGTTGGTGGGAATGCAAATTGGTGCAACCGCTCTGGAAAGCAGTGTGGAGGTTCCTCAGAAAATTAAAAATAGACCTACCCTATGACCTAGCAATAGCCCTGTTAGGAATTTATCCAAGGGATACAGGAGTACTGATGCATAGGGGCACTTGTACCCCAATGTTTATAGCAGCACTCTCAACAATAGCCAAATTAGGAAAGAGCCTAAATGTCCATCAACTGATGAATGGATAAAGAAGGTGTGGTTTATATACACAATGGAATACTACGTGGCAATGAGAAAGAATGAAATATGGCCTTTTGTAGCAACGTGGATGGAACTGGAGAGTGTGATGCTAAGTGAAATAAGCCATACAGAGAAAGACAGATACCATATGGTTTCACTCTTATGTGGATCCTGAGAAACTTAACAGAAACCCGTGGGGGAGGGGAAGGAAAAAAAAAAAAAGAGGTTAGAGTGGGAGAGACCCAAAGCATAAGAGACTGTTAAAAACTGAGAACAAACTGAGGGTTGATGGGGGGTGGGAGGGAGGGGAGGGTGGGTGATGGGTATTGAGGAGGGCACCTTTTGGGATGAGCACTGGGTGTTGTATGGAAACCAATTTGACAATAAATTTCATATATTTAAAAAAAAAAAAGGAAAAAAAAAGGAAAAAAAAATAAAGTGGCTGGAGGGAGAAAAAAAAACCAAATTCCTATCTAATCTACAACTTATTTTACTACCAATTTAACTGCTGATTTATAGATGGATCCCTAATTTAGTAAGTATTCATATAATGGCTAAATGTTCATATAGGATAATGTTCAGACTTGTTTTGTGTTTCTTTGGTGAAAATTCCTGCCATTGGCCACTCTTTTGGACTGTCACTGAAGAGTAAGGTTAAAAAATTTGGGAGGACACTATAGCATATCTTAAAAATAATTGGATGGATTGAGAACCGGCAGTATTAAACTTCAATGTTTTAAGTTGTACGCATGATAGTTGCCATATTAAAGTATCTGAGAAAGGAATAGGTCTATGCATAAGGGCCTGAAGGTACGATTGTGGAGAATCAGTATGAAATTATGGAAAGGGGATGATAAAACTGATGTAGGATGGGATGTAGGAGAACCCTGTGGGTCATTTAGAGAATCTGGGAATACAGAGCTGGAAGAAACAAGAATGGATTCTTCTTCCAATTGGGAGGGAAGTATTTAGAATATTTAGAAAAATTCAATCATAAATATTTAGAATGAGCTGTGCGTCTAAAAGGGAGAGTGAGTGACCCAAGGAATATTGTCAGATTGAAGTTCACAGAATTTGAGGAGCAAAATTTTCCTGAAGCCAAGACAAGGGGTTGATTTGTAGACAGAAAAGATCTAGATATGCCAGGTACCTGGATTTCTGAGCAAGATAAACCAGGTTGTGGCCAAGGAATAAAAGTAAAAGTGATTTTTAAAAAAGACAGTAAACGCTAGGACTTAGGGAAGAACTACATCTTGCTTTAAAATAAAGTAAACTGCGTCAGATGAGCCTAGGAAACCATGAATGCAGACTTCCTTTCCCCTTTGGAAGGGTGTGCTTTACTTGCATTCTTTCAAATAGTGTTCATTTTAGTTTTTTCTTTTCTGCCTGGAAATATCTAAAGCTAAACATAATCACTAGGTAGTCATTACAGAATTCCTTACTTTGTGGCATACAGCTGTGATGCAACTAGAGAAATTATGTCAGATTTTGTTTGTTTGAAAAATGAGACAATGTGAAGTTTATTAAATATGAACATATGATTCTTTAAGGTGTAAATAATACAGTAACATCCCTTCTACCCTCCATAAAAGCAATTTATATTCTTTTCTCCTTAGGCTCATTTTTTCCTTGGTAAACGTATCTGTACTGCCTTGAAAAATGATTAGAATTGACTTAATGTTAATCTATTCCTGTAACATAGTTTTGATATCCAGCTTTTTCCTTGAGCATGTACAGATCTTTTTCCCCCCCATATTTGTGAAATTTCCTCTTTACATCAGATCTTTGCAATGGCTGTGTTCAATTCTGTTATATTCTAATAGAATTGTATCTGATATTTGCTAAAATCTGAATGATTGGTGCTCAATAAAAACAGTATAATAACAATAATAATCCTAAATGATTTATGTGAATTAGAAAACATACTCCCACTGTAACTGAAAAGCAAACTTGGAATATCTTTGGCCTTTCATAGGATTGATAAATTATTTTCAGACTTGCAGTTTTATGGGAAAAGTGAAGATCACCCAAAGGATTTCAAATATCATAGGGATTATGTAATGCGTGGCAGCTGGTGGGTTGAAGACAGAGTATCCCACCCTAATTCTTACTAAGACACTGATTTCGTTTGGGTAATAAGGGGTATTTCTAAGTATTATCTCAATAAGATAAGGTGACGTTACCCTAGTTTGAATCCATAGCACATGAAGCACAACGAACTAATCAAACAGTAAAGTATCAGTAAAAATAGAAGGCTGAGCATGAACTTAAACAACATGCATCTTGGAGGCATGCACCAACAATCATCTTACTTTGACAAAAATCTCTTCTGTGGTAAAGTCCTCCAGGGAATGTGATTATACCACTTCCTTCTTTACTCAGTACCAATGTTTACAAATCTTCTTGTAAGAAAATACTTTTTTATATTTAACCTAAATCCCTATGTGGAAGCTTAAGCCCACTACTTCCTCTTCCAGTTTTAGTGAAGATGTAATACAGCTGCAGCTTCCAGATGGTTCTTTAAAAAAAAAAAAAAAAAAAAAAAAAAAGACCTAAGGCTTATTTACATATAATCAGCTCAGCTATCCCCTTTCTCTATCCTCATCAACAAGAAAAAAAGATTGCATTGCCTCCTCTTACATTCCTATTCCCTCTAAGGTTGCACATTACCATTTTATTTTATCTTTGTAGTTAAATCTTTCCACCTGTCCCTAATTATTTCCTTATGACCAATTTCCAGAAGTGAAATTCCTGGGTCAAAAGGTAAGCATATTTTCAATATTTTTGTGATTTATATTGCCAACTGACTCTTGAGATAGATGTTTATTTATGCATCTACTGGCTGTGCAGCAAACAAAACGTTTCTTCTCACTCTTGCCAATGTGTATTATCACTCTTTTTATCTTTGCCAATTGGTGACTCGTTATTTTAGTTTTCGCTTCTTTTCTTACAATGAGGTTAAGCTTTTGTTTTTTCATATATGCTGGTAATTTGTTTTTATGTGTGTGTAAGAATTCTGTTTTCTATTCCTTTGCCTGTTTCAATATTGGCATTTCTCGTTTGTAATGTTTTTCTAGGAAAGACAATAACCTTTCTTTGCACGTTACCCATATAGTTCTTCCACTTTTTGCTTGCTATTTTATTCTACTTGTCAAATTTGGAAGAAGCAGATGTTTAAAATTTTTAATGTAGCAAAACTGATAAATCAGTAATTTGTGAGGCTTGTGAAGGAGTCTGTTCATACCCGCAAGATTATATAAATATTCACTTATATTTTCTTTCTTAGTACTCTTATAATTTCAGAGAAATAAGGGAAGGCATCACAGAGAAGGTGACATCTGAGCAAAGACCTGACAGAGTTAAAGAGGGGGCCATATGCATATTTTGGGGAGAAACATTCCAGGCAAAGAGAACCACAAATGCAAGAATCTTGTAATTGGAACTTTTGTGTATGGTTTGAGGACCAGCAACGAGGCCAGTGTGTTTGAGGTAGAATGACTGAAGGGGTAGAAAACACTGGCCATGTTGCATAGGGCTTTCAAGCTCACCATAAATCCTTTATTCTGAGAGAAATGGGAACATTGCGGGAGGAGGGTTTAATCGCAGAAGTCACGTGACCCGAGCTTCATTCTAACAGGATTACTCTTTATTCTTTAATAGTTCAATCAGTTGATTCAAATTATTTATCGAATCTTTTTTTCCCGGATGGAGAGGTTATTCTTTTTGATATAATTTATATAAATTATTAAATTGTTAAGGATGCTTAGCGTTAATATAAATTAATCTAATGTGGAACTTTCATTTTGTTTGCTTTAATCTCTTGACTTTCTCTTGCATAAATAAAACACTGTTTTAATTGTTGTACCTTAAAGTACATTTAAAGTCTGATTGAGCAGATTCCTTTTTATTACTGTTTTCTCAAATTTTTCTCGCCTGTTTTTGGTCATTTTTTTTCTATATATAAACTTTAATGTTATGATCAAGTTACTAAAATTCATTGGCTTTGGATGTGTGAATAAACTGCCTGGATTATTTCTGAGCAATAATTGAAATCTGTGCAATACTGTCTTTCAGTAATTTAAGCTTCATTTAAAACTTTTTCATCAAGTTTTGTAATTTATCACATCCAGGTCTTGTACATTTCTTGTTCTCTCTTAAGTTTGTTCTATAGTTTTTAAATTTTTTTTTTCAACGTTTATTTATTTTTGAGACAGAGAGAGACAGAGCATGAACAGGGGAGGGGCAGACAGAGAGGGAGACACAGAATCTGAAACAGGCTGCAGGCTCTGAGCGGTCAGCACAGAGCCCGACGCGGGGCTCGAACTCACGGGCCGTGAGATCATGACCTGAGCCGAAGTCGGACGCTCAACCGACCAAGCCACCCAGGTGCCCCAAGTTTGTTCTATAGTTTTAAGACACACTGATGTTTATGTTAACCTAATTTCAGTATTATAAAAAACAGTGTTTTCTTAAGAAACTATTACATGGATGACTTCTGTTTTCTTGCTTGCACTTTGTTCTCAAAGACATCTTGGTACTGGGAAGAAGGCAAGCTCTTTGATTTTGAACAGGTCTGGATTTGAATCTTGATTCTGCCACATATATAGCCTTGAAAAGTTTACTTTATTTGATTGAGTCTGTTTCCTCAATAGTATCATGATAATAATCCCTGATAGGGTTTATATGGAGATTAAATGAGGTAAGTGAACATAGGATATAACAGTCATTCAGTACATTTTTATTTTTTGACTTTTCTAGTGATTTATATTTTCCTCCTAACCTTGCAGTTCATATTTAATCTTCATAGGGCAGATAAGATACACCATGAAAGGTAGATGGCGTTTCTATCTGCTGCTTGAAGGGCTGCCTCTCCAGAGCCTCCACACCTCATTTTTTCCTCTACTTTCTTAGTCTTATATGAACTAGTTCTACCTAAATCATTTTAAACATTAGTAAATAATATCCTGTGAAATTATCTTTTGTGACAGAAGGCAGCTTCTTTTTTATTCTTTAAAGTTTTTTTAATGTTTATTTCTTTTTTGAGAGAGAGACAGAGTATGAGTGGGGAGGAGCAGAGAGAGAGGGAGACACAGAATCCGAAGCAGGCTCCGGGCTCCGAGCTGTCAGCACAGAGCCCAACGCGGGGCTCGAACCCACGAACTGAACTGTGAGGTCATGGCCTGAGCTGAAGTCGGATGCTCAACCGATGGAGCCACCCAGGCACCCTGACAGAAGGCAACTTCTAAAACATGGCATTCCAATGGTCTCTGTCATGTCACTTCACTGAAATAACTTTCTATTGCCAACAACTGAGAGAACGATCAGGGACATCTCCGAGATAGATTTTACTACCATGAAATGACAACCTTGTCTTTCTCATATTTTCTGAAGTAGCATCCATATCGGAAAGACACAAGAGCTGACCATTTGAATGGATAAAAAAGGGATATGACAGAGTTAGGGAATTTGAGGTATCAACTATCTATACAGAGTAGATAACTATCCGTTTTCTGTAACCCAGTTGGCTTGACACATCCAAACCTATCTTGCAGCCTATTCTATTTAGTTCTCCTCCAGCTGGCTTTTTCTCCATAGTTGAGCCTAGTCTTTTCCTCTCATGATTTTACCTTTAAATCCTGTTCTCAGGGTGAGCTAATTCTCTTTTGCTTGCAAAGTTGATGATTGGAGAAGCAAAGTCCTTTTTATGTCTGGAAAATAAATCTGCTCTATACACTTCAGGTAGACACTGCCCTCTTCATTAGATTTGACCCCTGATTTGGCAGCATCCCATGGATGATGCCTATAGCCATGCCCTTGATTGGCCTCTGGTGTGTTTCCCAGTCTACTCTCCTTGAATAATCTTCATGTTTTCTGTTTCAGGGCCTGTCAGAGGCCTAATGGCTCAGCCTCTCCAATCTCATTGTGGTTCTTCTCTTGCTCTCTGTTCTCGTGTACTATGAAATGAGTATAGGGGCACCTGGGTGGCTCAGTCGGTTAGTCAAGCGTCCAACTCTTGGTTTTGGCTCAGGTCATGATCTCATGGTTTTGTGAGTTTGAGCCCCGTGTTGGGCTCTGTGCTGGCAGAGGGGGACTTGCCTGGGATTCTCTCTCTGCTCCCCGCCCCCACTTGCACTGTCTTTGTCTCTCTTCAAATAAATAAACTTAAAAAAAATTTTTTTTTAAAGGATTATACATACTTCACATTGCCATCTATAGTATGGTCATTTCTTTCGTTTCTGGAGGCTAACTACATCTTTTCGTCACTACACTATTTTCCCTGCTATTATACTTTTCTCCAGTTCTGTTGGTCTAGATTCGTACCTAGTGGACTGATATAAATCTGACTTGGCCCATGTCATATATGATCATGTCAGTAAAGTCTCCTTGATCTATCCAAAATGATGTGGCTCCTCTCTCATTCACATTCTTGTAATTCTTTTTACTTCTTCCCAGGTAGTTGTGGTATTCTCCCTTGTATTATCTGGCAAGTACTTAGTGCTAAGTATGTACCAGTTATGATACTAGGTACTGAGAATGCAAAAATGAACGCGACAAGAGTATACCATTAGGAACACCAAAGTAGGCAGAGAGGCATATAAAATATTATATTGCAACAAAAATATTATATTGAAACAAATATAGCTCAGGGGATGTAATTATAAAACAGCTGTGATTGTTTCCCAGAGCTCCTTAAAATGCGCTTTGTAGGGCTAGTCCTTCCTCTTCTCCTGGATGAAAATCAAACTATAACTTAGGATTCTATCTTAAGGCATAAAACCTTCTCTTAATGTAGTAATTATAATGTCCTATCCCAAGAAATGTCACCACCAACCCTCTACCTCCTCTTATTTAATGGAAAATGGAATTTCTTTCCTCTTTTGGGTCTGGTGGGAGAGAAAAGTAGGAGAGATAGGTTGGGGCAAGGTGTTCCTGCCACTGCTTTGTTACCATTGTGGGCTATGTAGTGCTGCTCTTTGGTCCTGATGAATGCTTAATATTAGCACTTTCTTTTACAGGTGCTCTTGTGGGTTCTTTGGAGCCCTTCCACTCCTCCAACTTCCCAACTTTACCAGTATTCCTTCCCTTGCCTCACTCAATAGTTGAGGACTTCTGTGCTTGTTTGGGCTGGTTATGTCCTATTCACTGGTGATAACTGCCAGTTTCTCTTTGTTCCTACTTTGGGTAACTTTCTAGGCCAGGACCCTAGATGATCCCACATAATTGTTCTTTCACTCATTTGGCCACATCTGTTCCAATGGAAGCTTTCATTCATTCATTTCTTATTCCCTCTCTTCCATCCCCCTAGCCTCACCCCAGTAAATATTGGGTTTACATACTGATCTCAGTTCAACAACTGCTTCATTTCTTCCACAAAGAACCTTCCAGCCCACCTCTTGCACTTTACATTCCCAAGCAAGACTCAGGTGCTGGTCCCCAGTAGTATAGGACATGTATTGAATCCTTCCACTTGTCCCTTTAAAACTCTGTCTTTTTCAGGGTGCCTGAGTGACTCAGTTGGTTGAGCATCTGGCTCTTCTTTTTTTATGTTGAATTTTGGTAGGGAGGGAGGGAGGGAGGGAGGGAGGGAGAGAGAGAGAGAGAGAGAGAGAATGAATGTGAGCAGGGAGGGGCAGAGAGAGAGGGAGACACAGAATCTAAGGCAGGGTCCAGGCTCTGAGCTGTCAGCACAGAGCCTGACATGGGGCACAAACCCACGGACCATGAGATCATGACCTGAACTGCAGTTGGACGCTTAACCAACTAAGCCACCCAGGCGCCCCTCACCTGACTCTTGATTTTGGCGCAGGTCATGATCCCAGGGTGGTGGGATCAAGCCCCTCATCGAGCCCCATGTCGAGCCCTGTGCTGAGTATCGGCTTAAGATTCTCTCTCTCCCCCTCTACCCCCACCCAAAACAAAACAAAACAAAACAAAACAAAACAAAACAAAACAAAACCCTCAACTCTGTCTTCTGACTTGAGATAGAAAGTGAGCACCACAGTCTCCCCCTATAGCTTTCTCCAAAAATCTTCTCCATATCCACTATCACTTTTCTCAGCTCTTCCTAAATTTTTAAAGGTACACTGTCACCTCAGGGTCACAACACTTATTTTCTGCCATTCTAATTTTTCAAATCTTGCTTTGAAATATAGTATCTGTAGTTTTCATACTTCTGCTAAAACAGAGATAGGGAATCTCATTTTAATTCCCAACTACATAATTATATTATTATTAAGGAGGAATGCTTATTCCTTGGTCCTTCTTATTTCCATGGTCAGGAGATGACTTTAGCTGCTTTCTCCAGGAAAGGGCAGTCCATCTTTTCCCCCTGCCACCCAAGGAGCTCTGGTGGTGTCGACACTGATTGGTGAAACTGGAGACAGCCCATACCATTTGCTGTGCTGGTGGTCAGGTTACCCGGCCTGAACAGTTCTATACTTACTCTTTTCTTCCTGGACATATCTGTCCTTGACATCCCTGGGAAAGAGTCTCTTCCATCATAGCACTGGGATTTTAAATCACGATGGGAGGTAGGAAGTCTCACTATACTCCTTAAGTTAGTCGATACTAGAACAGCTTTGGGGCTTAGGCTCTCGGCTAGAACTCTGGATAGAAGATATGTTAACTAACATCCTGAAACTAACTCTCCACATTGGTAAAGTATGACCTACTTTTTGGTGGGTAAGAAAAATATTTTTTCTAAACAGTAATTCAGTATCTCTCACAACAGTTTGAAAGAAATAGAAATTTTGTTGAGATTTTCTTTAGTCATAAGTGCTTTTTGAGGAAAATAATCAAAATGTTGAACAAGCACAGAGATGGGAACATCAGGTCTGTAACCAATGAATAAAAGGGTGGATGACATTATAGTCTGATAGTTTAGCTGGAATGAAAACACGTAGCATAGGGAAATACCTTAGGGGCTGTTATATACTAGGCTCAATAGAGTAAGAGCATAGAGTACATAATGGGCTTTGTCAAGCATTGTTAAGCTTGTTTGGTCTCAGATTTTAAGGACCCTTAAATTCCATGTTAAGAAGCTTGGACTTATTCTCCTGGGCAGAGAAAATGCAAGGCTTGGGCAAATATATGGGAACAGATGAAAGTCTCTGAAAGCTGAGTGATGGACAAGGATATTATTTTAAGTCCAGAACACCAGACATGTTGGATGTCATTGGTGTGGACAATGGGATAAGGAATGGATTTTAGCAGGAATGTTTCTTGCTACCATCCACTGTGGATACCTCTGGGGTTGAGAGTGGGGCTATAAACCTTCTTTTTAAATTTATCCTGCATGGCTGGTAAGAATATTAGCAATTGTTACCATTTATTAAATGCCTACTGTATGTCATATAAATAATTACCGATCTTCACAATGCTGTATGTCATTCTCATGTTTCCTTCCTTCCTTTCTTTTTACAGTGAAGAAAGTTGTCCAAGTTTCCAAACCACTACAGCAGCCTGGTATATCTAGTGTCCTTTTTGGGTGGAGACTCTGATTCCCAACTTCGTCTCTGCTACCCCCCCCCCCCCCCCCCCCCCCCCCCCCCCCCCCCCCAGATACTGAAGTCTCTGAAACAAGTGAAAATAGGCTCACTAACTTAAATCTGTTCCTGACAAAAGCTGTGGTCAGGGAAGTGAGCTTGCATTACCTGATTGACTCTTAAGTACTACAAAAATACACCTGGGAAGTTTACAAGTCTGTATTCGGATTGTATCCCATGCTAGTGAAAACTGACACGGCAGGCCTGGTGGGAAAGGCTGATGAAAGAGACATGATGGAGAAGCTGATCTGGGGATCAAAACATGATATCTGGTCACATTATCTAGTTTTCTGCAAGTTGTTGATAGAAAGTGCCTTAGTACATGGGGTGAGGGGTGAGGCTTAACAGTGGAAGAGCCTTTGGTTTGTAGCCCGTTGTGAGAATCATAGAAAACCCTGTTCTGTGGACACTCATCGCCACTCTTTTCCCTAGCAGACTTTTGAAAACAGATCTAATTGTGTGTAGAAACCCACGCTCACACTTTCTGGCCAAATACTGTACCATAAAAAACTGAGAACATAGGGGAAAATAAATTCAACTGCAGACCAACTTTCTCTGAAGTCACAATTGGAGAGACACTGCTTCTTAGAAGTCTCGTTCTTCCTCTAACGACTGACAACGACGTAAAATCTATCTGTGATCCATTAGTAACTGGTCATTATCCTTCTCCTCGACTTCTACCTCCCACATTCTTGTATGTCCCTATTTCACTGTATTTTATTGTTCTGCCCGTGTCTTTCTTTTTTTCTTTTTTTTTTCTAACTTTCTCCATTTTAGGAATGATTTTTAAAGCTTTCTTCTCTGTTTTTTGAAAAGTGTCATCTCAAGAAGCCTGCATAGTTTCTCACACTTCAGAAGTTATCCTGGTAGAAATGTTAATTGCTGGGGATGCTATTTGTCCTCCATTCTGTGATGCTAAAGTACTTTTGCAACGACTGTCATCAGAGGAAAAGGTGGCCCCTCTTTCTCTCAAAACCTTGAGACAGTAAGAATTAAGACATAAGGGATGTTGAAGTATTTTGGCATGACAAGCAGAGATGAAAGGCATTTAGAAGTTGGACTTGAATATACTTATTAGTCAAAGAAAATCAGATCTTATCTTAGATAAAGAAGAATAAAGTAAGTGCTAGGTTATTTATTTTGTTGTAAAATACATTAAATTGCTTTTAATTGAATACAATTTCTAAACACATTTACAAAATTAGCTAGAATCTAAGTTTAGAAGCAGATGAGTGTTTTCTTCTGTCAAGGTAATGGAACGAGGCTATAGGAGGAATAGTGTAAAATATGTACAAACTCAATGGCCCCCATAAATCAATTTTTGATCTACGTCCTTGGTCGTAAGGCAGTCTCCATTTTAGATTGTTGCAATCTTCTTGGTGGGTATAGAAAATATTTTTCCTGTACAGTAATTCAATATATCTCACAAAAATTTGAAATAAATGGAAACTTTGTTGACATTTTCTTCAGACAGACGTAAAATTGTTCCTCCTAAACATTGCTAGCTTCTGCAACCGAGAGATTTCCTTAAAAATTCTTGTCAGCAAGCGTTCCTTTCTGCCTTCACAAACAATGTCCTTTTCATGCACGTACTACCAGAAGCACAGCTCAGCCACTGAACACCTGGGACCATCTCAAAGTTCAGCCCAGCCAACCTTAGTAAGCTCAGTCAATTACTGGAGGAGATTGGCGGAGGTGGGGTGGTACCTGCCATTTGACCACAGTCCTGGCAAGCATGACTCAGTTTCTAATGGCAACAAGCTCAAAGCTCCTCTGTGGGGAAGCTTTATAATTAAATGTTAAAATAAAAGTGCTTTTCTAGGAAGGAACAAATTTCTTTCCCAAATCCTAACTTAATATGGGTTTTCAGAGCTCATAGCTTAGTAGCAAATTCAGCCTTCAGATTCTGCACATTTAAGCAGGTAGTATGTGATTAAGAAGCTGCCATGGTGGCAAGTCTTCTAAATCCAGTGCTTTTGTTTGCCACATGTATGGCTTATGAACTTGGGCAATTGGATGTCTGTATTCTCTCCATGTTAATACAATACATTAGCATTAGCATTTGCGTGAATTCACCCTGCAAGGATGGGGACGGAGAGGGTGAATTATGCCGATGGTCTGAGTTTCCCTAGGGCTATAGGGTGATGATGTTAAGATCCTTGTGCACCAACCTGGCCTCGGTGTGATGGAGGTGTCTCTCCTGGGATGCAGTGTGATGGAAATTCAGATCTATGGGTGACTGCACAACAGCATGAACCAACGGATAGAAATGAACCAAACAGCCAAAAATGAATAGAAAAGGTAATGACAAAGGTATGATTCTCAGAAAGTGGGGACCTTCATTATGGTTTCAGTTCCATTCTTGAACATTGTGTGACTTGGGACAAGGCGGTTAACTTCTCTGGTTCCCAGTTTCTCTGTTGAGCATGTTTGCACAATATGATTCACATGGTATTTTATAATTCTAACATCCTAGTGTTCTATTATCTCTACCACTAATTTTTTTTAAAGATTCTTTAAAAATATTCTTAACATTTATTTATTTTTGAGAGACAGGAGAGAGACAGAACACAAGTGGAGGAGGGGTAGAGAGTGAGGGAGACATAGAATCTGAAGCAGGCTCCAGGCTCTGAGCTGTTAGCAGAGAGCCTGATATGGGGCTTGAACCCACGAACTGTGATATCATGACCTGAGCTGAAGTTGGACGCTTAACCAACAGAGCTACCCAGGTGCCCCTCTACCACTAATGTTATTATTTTAATATGTTCATAGATTGTATTATAGCAAAACACAAATGTGTCTTGATTTTTGATGATACATGATAATGATTTAGTAAGATTCGTTAAAAAGTGGCCAAACAGAAAGACTTACAATTCACAAAGTTCTCCTCCCTTGAAAACTAACAATATGCACATATGTTCCCAACCTACCCAGCTGGAGATACCAGAGGAAATGTAGACTACAACCTGTACGGAAAAACCTGTTCTTGTAAATCAGCTAAGCTGGTTAAGAGTGTCTTCCAAAAATTCAAGACTATGTTGTTATAATACTTAGTATCTATTTTCAATGGTTGCTTCATGAATATTCTAATATAAACCAGATGCTTTCCTTTGATTAATAAAACTACTAGGAAAACATTATTGGCATAATCCAAAACTTATGTGAAAGCCTCATTGCTATTACCCACTGAGCCATAATTTGGAAAAGAGAAAAAAGTAAAAATGCATATAAATCCAATGGAATAACCCAAGAGTTTTGCGTTAATAAATCACAAAAATCAATTCATCCAGACAAGACGTAAACTAAAGATTCATACTGTGTTTGCATGTGGACCACTCCTTCACAGGTGTTTTGAGTTTTTACTAATTAATAAGAGAACATATGTTAATGGTAGACTGAGCACTGGGCTGAAAGTCAGGGGAATTTGGATTTTATTTTGGATTCTCCCATTTTTTACTCCATGACTCTATTCTCAAACCCTGTGCCACTGTTTCCACATCTGTTAAAATAGGGATAACAATATTCACTTGACCGATGTGAGATTAAATCATGGACTTTAAAAGAACGAAAGCCCATGAATTTCCAGAAAAAAATACAGGATTATTGTTATGTTACTAGGACTGAAGCTTTTGGTAAAAGTATCATCTATAAGTGTCTATACAAGTCCTGTAAGTTTCTCAGAGCCCTTGAAAAGTTCCAGGTCTGCCTATGATCTTGCAGTGGGTGGACTCACCCTTGATGCCCTCGGGCCATCCAGCTGCCCTGTGCCTTTTAGTCCCACAGTGAGGCTGAATGCCAGGTGCAAAATCTGGGGTGGGCAAATCCTTAAAACAGACTCAGAAACAAACTGTCTTAGAAGGACAAGTGAGAGTGTTGTTATTCCAAATGTAACCTTCAGGCACTGTTGAATAAGACCCGTGATGATTCCTGTAGAACACAGGACTCCCAGAGGGTGAGTAAATTGGCCCACCCTATTAAGGTGATCCCTTTGAGAGAGTGAGAGCTTCATCCTCACCTTGGAGGTGAACGAACGAGCCCACAATCTTTCTTCTCCATTTATGGAACAGGAGTGTCAGAGGCCAAGGCTCTGCCTCTTTTGGCTGTGCTCAAGTTGCTTCTGATTCATCCTTCCCTGACAAGGAAGAGAGCGGTCCCATGGCTGCAAGCCTGGTAGGTATTGCCGGCTCTCGAGGCCAGGGGAGTGCCTTTGAATGAGAGTATTATTGAAGGGAGAACACGTGGAAGGAGGCTCTGCCCTGCACCCTTGTCTTGGCTCTCAAACATTCTATCCCATGAGAGGTATAGGCTTCTTAGTGAGTGTAGCCATTGTCATAGAATTAGGATACTTCCACTCCAATAACTCAAACCCTTCTTGAACGTAAAAATATGTTTGTTTTCACCCACTGTGAATAAGACCTTTTAGGTAAGCAAGAACTCCCTGAAATGCAAAGTCATATATTCATTCCATCGTCATGGTATGAGATCAGGGGTTTATGAAAACTCCTCTCAACTCATCAAATTTCTCTATATTTGGAGGATGACAAGTTACTGCATATATCAGTCTTCATGGGGTTCATGGTTTTTCTTGTGGACATGTGAAATCCACTCACAACCCCTTGGCAACACTTTTGTAAGATCATATGCGTGAAGCCGGCTCTACCTGGTGTTTTTCACACCATGGAGAATTTGGCTTTTTGTTAACTGCATCTACTGTCTTAAAGCTCTTTATAGACTCTTTTCTAAGTGATATTAATAGTAATGGTAGTCCTTTATTAATAATGTATAATAACAATAGCTCTCATTAAAACAACACCAGTTAGGTGATAAGAGAAAGGGTTAGATTGTGATTAGGAAATGGGTCTGTGGACATCAATACTACTAAAGTCATTTATTCCTTCCCTCATAAAGCAGAAACAAATATAATGACTAAGATCTTCATGAAATCCTGTCACAGTCACAAAATTTCAGGCTGGTGCTTTCATTTGTGGGAGAGTTTCCTTGGTGGTGTTGTGTGATGGGGCATCCCCAGGAGAAAAAAACAAAGGATTATTTGCATGATGTCCCTGAGTTCCCTGTGGACTTCCTTCATTCCTCCCAGGCGGGAGTCCCATCAGTAGCAAAAATGTGAGCAGGGATGCTGGGTTCTTGTCCTGATTTTATTATGTAATGCCGTGTGCCTAAATGACAGCATCCCTGGCTCCATTTTTCTCATCTGTGAGATGGGAAGGATTATATCCATCTATCAGAAATTTCATTTCGTTTGCAAGGTAAAACTGCACTCAGTGATGCTTTCTAAAGTGCTCTGAAAGATCGCACCTCTGCTTCTGGCTGGTCTCCCACCTTATGGCCCCCACACCATTTCAGATCCCCAGAGTGCTTAAGCTGCATTCAGTGCACATACCTGCTCAGCGCCTCCCAGACCTCTACTCCCTGTCCTTCTTTCTACCTTCCCAAGGATAAGTCAATCAGGATAAATGTTCTTAACGAATTCATCACAAGCTGTTGAGTGTTGTTAAAGGGTCATGTTACTTCTTCCTTTCTCTCTTCTTTCCTTTCTTTTCCTTCTTCCCTTCCTTCTAAGTGGGTGTATCACACCAAAATGCATGTGAGGTAAGAGACACAGCATAAAGTACAGATATGTTAAAACTATAAAATAAAACAAGCTAAGAAGCCATTATTTGAATAATGTAAGATGGATGGAGGAGAAATTATTCAAGAAAATCCAAGCTAGGGAAGCTCCTGAAATTTCATGATGAAATTTAATATTGAGCTTCCAGGCAGACAAGGCAAAGAGGAAAACAGAAAAAAAAAATTTAAGGGAGACAAATTTTCCTACTCCTAATTCTTAGAAAAATGATCATCTGCAAATTCCTAGGTGCCTAAATAAGAAAGTGGAAAATGTCTTCAATTCAGGCTTTTGTTGTTATTGTTAAAGAGTATGTAGTCCACATACTCTTTTGTTAACAAAAATATTAACCGCTGATGAAATACAAGCTGACTTCATTCATACGGAGACTCCTGGGACATTTGCATTTTTAGAGTAGGCTCTGATTTTATTTAACTCTGAAGTTACTTACAAAATCAGCATCTGTGGTGTTAGACATGGAAGCTGGTTTTGCAAGTGGGAATCTCTACCGTAATAATCGCTTTCTGCACTCACCCTGGCTTTGCATTGTATGTTTTCCCCATAGTGTTGGATTCAGTGTGCCTGTGAGAGTTTATGTCCATGTCTGGTTTTTGGAATGGGGACTCAGAAATGGAGATAGAGCCTTGAAGAAAATGGCCCAGAAATCATTTACACCAAGCTGTAGCTATCATTTTCACTTCCCTTGGAAGGAGAACTCCTTGGAATTATTTCACATATAACCTCTCAAAAATATTTTAAAGTAAGCTTCATTAATCATTACTTGGCCATTTCCTAGGCCTTGTCCCAAAGGTCTGGTGAGCTTTAAATCCCTAGTGACACCTGCTGGGCAGACCTCCGCTCACTGTGGCGGGCTTTCCATCAGCCCGCCTCTTCTTTAACATGCAAAGCTGCAGGCCGCGGGGTAGGGGCTGGCTGCAGCCTCTTCAGCTCAAAGCCAGCCTGCTCATTTCTCATGCAGGTGACCTCTGCCAGAAAAACTCTGCACCAGAGTCTCCCCGATGGTCTCTCGGGGATTGATTTCCACTCTGCCCAGCCCCAGGAAACAAATGGGGATCTAGCAAAGTTGGAGGGAGAGAGACAGGGGCAGTGAGACAGAGAAAAGACATCCAACAGCATCCGCCCCCACTCCCAGCCCCAAGTTACTCTAAGCTGCTTCTTTGTCTGAAAACTCCAAGGTGAAAGATGCTACTTGAGCCGTATGTTTTGTTCAAGCACAAACCAAATTATGCTATACTTGCTTATATCTGAACATATTGGTTTATCTTACATAGAGTTTAATTGATGCAAACTTGAACTTCAGTATGTTAGAATTTCAGAGAAAACACCATCCCTGTGATTTAGATTGCTGTGTTTTCCCTTTGAACAAAGCGAAGAGGAGCAAGGCAATTACACCTCAGCCTCCGTTTATTTCGTTCATATTCAACAGCCATTACAAAAACAGTGTTTAGCCTCTTGTAGTATTACCTCTTATGTCCTTTACTGTCCAACTGCAAAATTTCTTTCAGAGTCAACATCTGCATCCTTGGACAGATCAACTAGTGTGTAAAGTCCATGTTAGCTGATCAAGCATGGCTTTGTTTGCACTTACTCACTGCGCATCCAGCGCTGCGTAAGTGGTTTTGCATATTAACTAAGTGCACAGTAACCTTCCTTTACCTCCTCAGAGCTCCACCCCCTCCCACCCAGCCTCCTCGGGAAATCAGCGCTGTTACTCTCCGCGGAGGAAGCTGCCAAGAGGTTGCCATGGCAACTGTTCTGCTTTCAGCAGCTACTTTTCTGGTTTAAGGGGAGGGGGGTGGGGGGGCGGTGGAGAAAAGAAAAAAAAAAAAAACCTGAGGAGAACTAGGCAGCTTTTTGATCAGAGTTCAGATAAAGAGGGTCACAGTAATTTGCCGGCAGTACCTAAAATAACCCGATGGGTTAGAGAGCTCCAGCAAGAGAAGCAAACCCACAAACTAAAAAGGTAAGGGCAGTGGAAGGGCAATAATGAAATTATTTGGTAGTGGTCTTAGGCTGAAGCATTTCAAATTGGTATCAGTCCATCTCATCTAGGATGCTGTTTTATGAATCTTTTCATTTTTGTCCAGAGTCAAACAAAGATGATGAGTTTTAATGAGATTATAAACGGCGAGGGGGTAAAACAGCCCCAGAATGGGAATCTCACATCTGAAAGTCATTTTCTAGAACTTCATTCAGCACAGGAACAATGCAGCATTCAGGCATAATGAGCTGAAAGTGCTCAGTGCGCCAGGTCAAGTCGGCAACCTCTGAGCTCCTCTCCAAGAGAGGTTTGCCAAGGTAGGCCACAGAACAGTCTCCTTTCAAAGGAAGGGCTGGGCTTCAGCAGGGAAAATTGCAACAAGTCCAAATATGGAAAGCTGGGCAAGCCAGACTGGTTGGTGGGTTCCCGGGACATGCAGAGAGCTGTGCTAAAAGCTCCAGACACCTGATTCCTGGGATTTCGGCAGCTGTCCATGAAAGAGCTGAGCAGTTCGGTGATTCCTGGCAGAAGGCCTGCAGGTCTTGGGCAGGGCCTGGTGGTGAGGGTGGCATGGGCCTGGGCAGCCTGTGCCTCATCTTCCCTGCCTCTGTTCTGCTCATCACCCCTGTGCACACCTGCTCCCCGCCTGCCAGGGAGCTTCCCAGGGCTTCTCTGCAGTCCACCTCCTCCTGCATTATTTATTCACCAGTGATGAAAACCTACTGCCCTAACCTTCCTCACACAAGCTGCTATTTTCTGAATCTGTATAGTTTTGTTCAGAACCCAGTAACAGCGCAACACCCAGATAGAGTTAAAAGAATTGTAAGGTATGCAAAACAAATCCAGAGAGACCAAATGGAGAAAGTAACATGTAGTGTCATTCTGGTGACATTGTCATTAACGTTTGATGACAAGAATGAATATTCGTAGTGGAGTAGTGAGGGAAGCACTAAGATCTCAGAGGTTAACACCTCTTTAAGGACATATAATGGTAGTGCAGCAAGGAGTCCTGAGTTCGGAGCAAAGACACTAGCTCTTTGCATGCAACAGCTTGTTTCTGACCTGAAATATAGCAATTTCTGCCTAACCCCACGATATGGTCTGAATTTTTGCGTCCCCCCCCCCCCCCGCCTCCCCACTCATATGTTGAAATCTTGACCCCCAAAGATGATGATATTAGCAGGTGAGGTCTTTGGGAGGGAATTAAGTCATGAGGGTGGAGCCCCAATAATTAGGATTAGTGCCCTTATAAAAGATACCCTACAGAGCTCCCTAGCTCCTTCCACCATGTAAGGGTACAAGAAGAAATCTGTACCTGAACAGGATGCTCACCTCGCCCTGGTCTCAGACTTCTAGTCTTCCAGAAGTGTGCAAAATAAATTTTTGTTGTTTATAAGCCACTCAGTATGTGGCATTTTGTTATAGGAGCCAAAAGAGACTAAAGCTAAGACATCCCATATTGTGGCAGAGATAATAGGTTGATTGTCAACTTTCTTTAGACTTTTGCCAGATATATATATATACATATATATATGTATATATATGTATATATATATGTATATATATATATATACATATATATATATATGTATATATATATGCCATATATATAATATAATACATATATATGTATATATATATATGCCATATATATAATATAATACATATATATGATATATATATATATATATATATATCATATATATAGTCATAGTCTCTGACAAGTAGAGGCATTTTGAAATAGGAAGAGGTGAAAAGGGAAGGGAATAAAATATAAACAGCGGAAATAAGAAATGACTAAAGCCAATTTCTCTAAAGCAGGATTCAAAATTTTACATGGTTTATATCCTGAATGATCTTTGCAGATGACAAGAAAGTGCCACTGAAGTGGGAAGGCATAAAATAACATAAGGCCGAAGGCCCTAAGCATTTTATTTAAGCAAAGTTGTGCAAAGTGCTAGAAGGCACCCTAGCAGGGGAACAGAGACATGAGCTGGCCCTCTCCACTGGAGCTCTCTTAAGTTAAAGCAAAGTGCTAAGAGTGAAAAAGGAGTCGGCTCTCCTGAGTATCGTTGATGTAGCTGGAGGCCCTATATTATGTAACAGTAACAGGATAGAGAATGACAGTTCCTCACAGACTACAGTAAATGTGATTAAATTATCTCATCAGCTTTATACTCCTGAGTATTTGTACAATGCCAGAAAACCATCCGTTCATCTGACCTGTCTGCTAGACCCTTAGCACAGGCTAGAGGTGTTAGTGTTCACAGAAATCCGTCCCTCAGATGGCTGATTGGAGGGACACCAAGTCTGATCCATGCAGCAACTGAGTCCAAGAATGAGGCATGGAGAAATAATACGGGGGTGGTGGAGGGTGGAATAAAAGCAAAGAGAAAATTCAGAAATTTGTTTTAACTCTGCAACAGCTTCTATTCCATTCCTTTTTCACTGACCTGATCTAATTCAAGCAGCTATTATCCCTGTGAAACACTGCCACAGCTGAATTTATTTTTATTTTGCCTGCTCAAAGGCAATGTAAAGAGAATTTGAGAGCACATCACCTTCAGGGAAAAGACTGCAGAGCATTACTCACCACCTTCCTCCTCCCCTCTGCATGAAAAGGTTAATTTGAATAAGGCTGCTGCTTCCACAAATAGAACTGTAACCAGCACAAAGCGGAACCGCCAATGAGAATGTTTTTCAGTGACGTCATACTCATACCTGCTCCTTATTATTTGCTGAGTTGTGACAATGTGTTCCTTGAATCTCACGTTTTATTGGTTAAGAGCCCTGTCATTCTGAGTGCTTCTGGAGAGTTTTAGACACTGCAGTTTCTTTACAAGCCCAGAATTTTTCAGCCTCTGCAGTTCAACAAACTGTTGGAGAATATAGAGTATTTTAAAAACTGTTATCCTGAAAATGAATAATAATTTAAAAAAGCCTGTGATAATTTATAACTGACCTACATGCCCTCTGATATTTGGGTCCATTTGCAGTGTAACAGCAGCATAAGAAAAGTCTGAGTTTTGTTTAAAAAAAACCAAAAACAAAAACCACCACCTGAGCAGAACTTTTGTTAAAGTGTTCATACAAAGATCAGGCTAAGCTTAATACTGGCATCAATAGTGTAATGGAAAACAAAATTATTCCATTTATTCTACAACAACTCATTGCCCCATTGAGCAGAACTTTCTTAAAAAGAACTAGCTCTAAAATGTACCAGTTTGTAAGACAGAAGGCATTAGAGGAAAGAAAAGCTACCTAGTTTATTTTTGTGCTAAGTGAATTTTATGTTTTAAATTAGGTTTTCATGTCATTAAAATGTGTGCCTCAGATCTCCCAGATTCCAGAGCTTTCCTGAGGAAACTCCTACAAACAGATTTGAAAACTATCCTACCTTATTGGAAGATGACAGATAAATCAGTTGTGTGTGAGTTAGGAATTTTTCAACCAACTGAAGAATTTTAAGAGACAGTGTGGTCAGCAGGAGATACAAGTGTGGTTGGGAGGCCAGAACTAAATGTTGGTGTTCTAATCGAAGGTGGCAAGTGGGCAAAGTCAGGTCCTCTGAGACTTGGAGAACAGAATCAAGCCATCCATGCTCAGTTGGTGAAGCAGAGTGTGTAGATGGAGAGAAACAGCCAGGTTTTAACAAGCAGTGAGAGGCTCGAAAGGGTTCTTATGTGGGAGAATGGGATGAAAAAGGATGGGTATGTATGGAACAGACCTCCTTGAGGGACACATGTCTTGCGAGGTAATTTTAGAAAAGCAGGTGCACAAATTAGCAAAGACGATGTAAACTGGGAAGAAGTAGAAAGTACCAAATATTTTGAACATCCGTATCCCAAATTCAGTAGCTAATACGAAGTATTTTTGAAATGCAAATGTCTTCACAGCTGTGTGGCGTGGCTTATTGTCCGCTCAGTTTGATGAGGGGTTAACTAGATGTTGTAAAAATTTGATTATTTTATACCTTAAATTCTTATATGAAATTGTTGTGAAACTTCGAACATTCGGTGACAATCTTATTGTGTCAAGAACATGAAAATATGACCTAAAATAACATTTGATTGTGGTGAAGACTGGAGAATAAAATTCTATCCTTCTATTAAAAGGACCTAGAGCCATATCAATATACGTGAACTTCAACAATATCTCCACCAATAAACTGCATGTAAATTTTGATTCCAGAGATCTATCGTAACATTATGATAAGTATAATAGCCTCTGATGTTGGACAGACCTGGGTTCAAACCCCAGCTCCAACAATTAGCTGTGCAACCTTGGTCATTAATCTAAGGTTGATTAATGGTCATTAATCTAGGTTAATTTATCTAAGTCTCAGTCTTCTTGAGGGATAATGATGATAGCCACGTACAGGATTATTGTGAGGATTAGCCTGAGTAATGTATATATTTTATTAGTATAGTGCCTGTTTCAGTAAATTAAAGATTTGTTTGTTTGTTGTGTTAACTTTAAGGTGACTCTCGAGGTCCTTCGAGGACCTATGTGGTCCGGCACCAGGCTGGCCATTTCCTTTCACTCTTCCTCATTCTCCCTCTGCTCCTATAGTTTTGACCTTGCTACTTCCCAGATATGCCTAATGGGCTTCTGCCCCCAAAGCCTTTGCCTTTGCAGGCTCTCTTTCCTGGAACTCTTCTCCTCCCATGTCTAACCTCTTAACTCAGATCTCATATTAGGTATCACCTCCCAGGAGAAATCTGACTTAATACCATATTGAAAATGGCGTCTCTATGGCTCTTTCCTAGGACACCATACTGTTTCTCCATTGCTATGTATCACTACTGGATGCTACTTAATGATTGTATTTTTACTTTTTCATTTTCTCACTTGAATGTCAGGTCCATGTGAACAGTGGCTTTGTTCCCCTCTGTGCCCCGGAGCCTAGAACAGTGCCTGGACATAGCAGGTTCACAGAACTCTTTGTTAATGAACAATGATAATGATGAAAACAGTACAGGGAACCGTAAGTTCTTCAGGACACTGTCATCACAGGAATATGACTATTCTGACCAGAGAGGGGATCTGAACACCACTGCCTTGTACCACAATTTAAGATGTATACAAACTTTTCCTACTGAGCCAAGAAGTATTTCAATTTTCCTATCACATATAAAAGATCAAATTATAAGACAATGAGAATATATAGTCCCCGTGTTCTTTATGCAAAGGATGCCAATGCTCATTAGGGTAGATGAGGTCGAGAGGAATCTGGTACAAATCACTGGACCAATGGTCTAGAAGAGTTTGAGGGCAAATCCCGGGTGGAGGGTTTTAGCTGGTGCAGTTTTTCTGAGGTCTATCATTGTTTTTCCCCTACAGACTCCTACAAACCTACTTGTGTTGGCTCTGATTCTCATGAATTGTTGGGTACAATCTTGGGACTTTGGATCAATAGTAATTAGAGAGCAGAATAGTAAATTCAGGACAGTGTTCAAGACATTACACACCTACGCACACATTAATACACATATGTATTCAATGAACCAACTGAACATTCAGAAAATATTTTAAGATCTTTCTGTTCTGTCCCCTTCTCAGGCAATCATGATGATAAAATAGACTCCCTTTTGGATTTCTATATTCCTGGTAACTGAAGGACATTATGAGACAGCAGAGAGCTTATGCAAGCATTAGCCCTGCTGACATTCCGAATGAGCAGATCAAATGCTACCTAATCATTCGGTTACAGCTTGGATTTGGCAGTCTTTTATAAAGTACTGAATCTGAAGGAGCATCTGCCTTTTACATCTTGGCTATGTCAGCACCTGTTGCTGTTTCTTCTAGAAACTTCTTAACATAATAAAAGTAATATGGAATAAAATATTGCTAACCAGAATGCTTTTTGAAAGATTACAGATTATAAAAATTACAGATTATAGAAAATTGCCTGTCTTCTCTGACACCTTCTTCTCTATTACTCTCAATTTAATTTTCCTACATTAGGTTTTTCTTTAATCGGGAGATTTCATGAAAGTGCAGATTATTTCAGAATGTCCTGAGTGGGGCATAATGCCAAATGCCAAATGTCTCTTTGGCATTTCCTGGGTGAATCTATGGGCTGGTCTTGGACCATGCCTGATAGCACAGGTTTAGATGATATAATGCTATGTGTTTGGTTCTGGGCTTCCAAATTAGCATAAACAATTTTAATGAAGTAGCCCACTCTTCTCCCTCACATACATTCTATCATGTCTGGGTTCTGAGATTTTATTCGGAGGTATATTCACATCCAATTGGTACCCAATTGGACTGGTACCCAGTCTCTCTAAGAACTGTTTCTCTCTCCACCTGCACTGGGCTGGCTCGCTGGGTCCTTCCTCATCTTTCTCCCTCAAAAATCCAATAACCTCTAATTTATCTCCCAATCCCCAGACTTAGCTCCCTCTAGCCCATCATTTTATATTCTGTCACCATACTTTTCCTTTCAAAAAATTTTTTTGATGAAGTTACTTCCTTGATTGAAGACCCCTGCTGGTTCCCCTTGCTTAAAATAGAGGTTGGCATGGGCTCTTGTCATCTGACAACCTGGGCTGGAATCCAAGTTCCTTCAATTTCTTTTTATGTAACTTTGGGCAACTTGCTTAACTTCTGAGAGCCAAACTTTCCTCATCTGCACAACAGAGATAATACTACTTATCAGCAAAGGTGTAGATAAAGCACCTGGTACGATGCCAGCCATAATAAATGTTTAATAACTTAATTACTTTTTTCTCCCTTTTCCTTCCAGTCTGTCCAATTCTGGCTTCTCCAACCTCTTATATGGAAACTCTTGAACCTTATTCTTCCTGTCTTCCCTCCCTAAAGCCACACATGGACATCTAGCCTCACTGGACATCTCGTTTCCTGATACATCTGCTGAAAGATCCTTCTTGTTCTCCTCCACCAGGCAAATTCCCTTGGTCTTTCAGGGCACAAATCCTCTGCTTTCTTCCCTAAAAGACCAAGCCACACTTGGACAGAATTTGCCACTCCCTTCTTGTCTTCCTACAGCACTGTGATCATACCTCTTTCATAATACACTTGCTGTGATGTGCTGCTACGATTTGTACCATGGCTCAGGACTCTGTCTTATTTCCTGATCCTTTGTGACCAGAGCATTTGTTGAATAAAGGAATAGAATCCATGTGGTAAGTAGCTTAAAGAAATGGATGCTTGAATATTATATTCTAGAAACTATATATAGAGAAAAATTATTCAGAAAGTTTTCCTAGACCAAAATAATAGCTTAGAGTAATAATCCCCATTTTCTGATACATTTTACTATTTTCAAGGCCCTGTTTTAGATGCTTTACATACACTCTCTTATTAGATTCCCTTGACGATCCTTTGTTGTAGGTGCTGTATCATCCATTTCACAGATGGAGAAAATGACATTCAGTAAAGTTAAACTGTCTCTCATGGTTACACAATTCATAACTGTTAGAGTAGCAGTTTGAACCTGTGTCTTTCTGACTCCAAAGTTCATTTTCTATATAGTACTATCTCACGCAATCTGCTGTCATAGCCTGGTTTCAACTTCTTATACAGATTAAAAGAACAGCTAGAGATCTTTTTTGGAGAAGAATGTGTGATGCAGATAAAGACACTCTCTGTGAGACTCACATATTAAAGTGGTTTGCAGATAGTAGTTATTAGGTAGATAAAACATATCTCAGAACTCTCAAATCCTAAAATCTGGATACCATGTAAATCCTTTCCATTTTACTTATTATTTGTTTGGAAGAAGCCATTACGTAATGTTGTTCCTGAGGGAAGACTACTTTAATGATCCTTTTTTTTAAAGTTTATTTTAATTTATTTTTTAAAGAGAGATAGAGCTAGTGGGGGAGAGCTAGAGAAAGAGGGAGACAGAATCCCAAGCAGGTTTCAAGCTGTCAGCACAGAGCCCAATGTGGGGCTTGAACTCACAAACCGTGAGATCATGACCTGAGCCAAAAACAATAGTCAGACGCTCAACTGACTAAGCCACCCAGCCGCCTTATTTAATGATGCTTTTCTGACTTTCAGAGATATTCTTCATCTTCACCACACAGTATTTTCATGAGCAGTCCTTACACAGATAATTTCCTTAACTAAGTCATGTCGGAGAGTTCATTCCCCAGCCTGTTGTCTCAAAGAAATCATGCTAAAAACTAAGGCAAATCATGAAAAGTACTGTGTGTTATCTGGCCCTGGCAACTGCTATTTGTAACAGACCCTCCAGGTATTTCCAGTGGGGGAAATCTTGTCTACAAGAGCCTACTTAAAAGGAATAATCATAAAGATAATTGCATCTGCAATTAATGACAAATTTCTAACTTGATGAGCAATTGTGATCCCAAATATGTTCGAAGTCTCTTGGGGAAGCAACTACAAACTATTAGAAAAGTTCTCGTGGTGTCGGGTGGGCTCTAGGGGCTCTAGGTGGAGGGGCTCTAGGATTACACAGTGAAACATTCTCTATCTATCATCTATCTATCTGTCTATCTATCTATCTATCTATCTACCTACCTACCTATTGATGTATCATGTATCTACCTATCATCTATTTTACTGACCTCTTGGAAACCCTCTCAAATCCAGAGTCCATAGAGTCTATAATGTTTCTGAATCTGTTGAATGTATCTAGAGCTGGAATACACCAGAATATTTGGAAACAAGAAATTGATACCTAGGAATATCTAATGCTGAGACAGGGTTTCCCAAAGTGTATTCCCTAGAATATTAGTTCTATGGACTATTAAGAGATATCAGGTGAGAAAATAAAATGTTTTAAGGCCAAATTTACAGAGAAACACTGAGTCTAAAAATAGCCAACAGGTTTCTTTGCTACTGGACTTCTCAGAATCTTTAATATGTCAATGTGTGTTATATCTCTCTTGGGATAATGTAGTTTCTGTCTTTTCAGTTTGTTTTGTTCAGGTCAGGGTATCTCAAAAATAGTGATCAGCAGAACAAACCCTGTGGAGCTGTTGGTAAGTGCTTTTCCCCCCTGGTTTTGGACATATTTTGTCTGGCTATGGGCTAACATCCTACTCGCTGGTGTGGCACTATCGTAGCAACTCTGTGAAGACATGACGTCTAGAGAGTAGTTAGAAAGTAGTCCTACAATTGAGTATTTACCCAAAGAAAATGAAAACACTAACTTGAAAAGATATCTGCACCCCTATGTTTACTGCAGCATTATTTGCAATAGGCTAGACATGGAAGCAACCTGAGTGTCCATCAACAGATGAATGGATAAGGAAAACGTGGTACACACACACACACACACACACACACACACACACAGATACACACACAGAGGAATGTTATGTAGCCATTAAAAGCACGAGATCGTGCCATTTGAGACAACATGGATGGACTAGAGGGTATTATGCTAAGTGAAATAAGTCAGACGGAGAAAGACAAATACCATATGGTTCTAGTCATAAGTGAAACGTGAGAAAATACTACAAATGAATAAAGAAACAAAAAGCAGAACCAGACCTATAAATACAGGAAACAAATGGATGATTGCCAGAGGAGATTGGGCAAAATGAATGAAGGGGAATGGGAGATACAGGCTTCTAGTTATGGAATGAATAAAGTCCCAGGGATAAAAAGCACAGAATAGGGAATATAGTCAATGATACTGTAATAGCATCCTATGGTGACAGATGGTAGCCACACTTGTGAACGTAACATCACGTATAAACTTGTTAAATCACAAAGCTGTATACCTGAAACTAATGTAACATTATGTGTCAACTATACTTAAAAAAATTTAAAAAGGAGTCCTACATAAATATACAAAGAGGCAAAGATACGAAACTTTGGTAACACCCACGATATGGAGGGATTTCTATGATGATAAAGACTGTATATTTAAGAATCAAAGGAATCCAATATAGTATCATAAACCCATTTTAAGTTGAGTGAATTCATTCGGAGAAGCTTGAAATTTCAAAATTTCTCCACAGTATTGCTAAGAATACTGTTAAATTTCAACTAATGTTAAATTATCACAGGTGAAAATAACACATTGATGGAAGTGGGACAATTTAAATTTCGGGTAATCAAGTATTTCAGAAGTCAGGTTATCAAGATCTCTAGGTCACTTTCTCCTTCTATTTTGAATCTTTTTATCTGGAAATCATAACCTAAAAGTACCTTACATTGTGGGCAAAAGTAACGAAATTAAGTATATTCTACTATTGCAGTAGCAGTCACTGTATAGGATTCTCAACCCAAAGTTAACACGAAACCCTAGTTTCATCATAATACTGATACACATTACTTTCCCACTATAGATACCTGAGAGTTGGTTGTTGTCAAAGTACTTTTTCAGTTTTATTTTTCTAGGGCATTTGCCTGAAAGACCCTGGGAATAATAAAGTATGTGACCAAGAGGAGATAAGGATATGAGTTTGGGATACAGACGTAGACCACACATAGATGTAGACTGAGTTCATCTACTCTTTCCGTTTTTGGTGAGGGAAATTTATCTTCATTAAAGATGCCCTTCTGAAAAATTAACAACTTAGTTCCTCAGTTGCATTAGCCAGGTTTCAAATACTCAATAGTCATATGTGTGTGGCTAGTGGGTACTGCAGTGGACAGTGTAGATATAAAACATTTCCATCGTTGCAGAAAATCCTATTGGACAGCAATGTTTATGTTCAGATTTCAGATCCACACTGGAGTTAGGAACAGGGAAAAAGAAGAGAAGCTAACATGGCAGGATTTCATCAGCAAGTGGTGGTTTGTGAAATTATAGAAGATGGAAAAATGGAAAAGATGTAATGTCCTAAATTCTTTTAAAGTTTAGTGCTCTATAAAGAAAGAGTTTTATGCACAAGAGTAAAATTCCATAAAAAATGTAGAAACACAGAAAAAAATAGGTTAGCTTTTAGCTCTGTATTTAACATACTTCTGCTTCTCAACTTATTATTATTGAGGAAGGGAACAAGCCAGCTTGTTTCCAGGCACATCTTTTACATGACTCGTTGAAATCAGGGACTCCTTTGCTCAAACTGTTTCATGAAAATCTAATTCCATAAGAGCTCTTGGGCCACTGCATTTGTCCAAAGATTACCCATAGTAGTGGGTAAGGGTAGGACCATGGCAAATAGATATTAGAAAAATTTTAAAAATTAATTGAAATTTCATAGTTTCTGGGGCTCCAGGGACATGACAAAAATGGGGAAAACGTTATGAATGAAGAGAAGGTGTAGAGAGCTTTCTGTGCTGGAGCCAAATGAAACACACGTTGAAACCAATCAAGGAAATAATTGTATAAGAGGTCACGGGAAAAACCAGTGAGCACTACTATTTTAGTTTTTAAGCCAGAGCTGAAGAGAGAAGGCAGTATGTAAGATAATGAAAGAATGGAAGAAGGTTATATTTGAAAGAGTGTCACTAATATTCATGTATCATTTTCAACATGAAAAAACTCTGAATTTTTATTTTTATGTTAAATATGTCCAATGTTAAATGTATCTAATTACCAGTTCAGTGATAAAAGATTCAGGAACAAAGATAATTTTTCTGTGAAGACACAAAAAGAAAGAGGTCTTAGAGATATGGAATTATGTTTGGATTTAAACATCAGAAGTTCATTAATTCTTCATCCATTTGCTGAGCCCCCCCTTTTTTTGTGATGGGCATTGCTGTAGATGCTGGGGAACAAACCTAAGTTCATCCCCTAATGGAGCTTGCCTTCCAGTGAGGGAAGGCAGACAATAAACAAATCAACAAATATACAGAGTGTCAGATGTTTGTAAGTGCTCTGGAAGAGGTAAAGAGGGCTAGAGGGGATCAAAGATATTGGAGGTAGCAGGTACCTGTGAGTGATAGTGGAGGCTGCTATTTTATATAATGTGGTCAGGGAAGGTCTCACTGAAACCGTGGGATTTGAGCAGATATCCAAAGGAGACACAGGAGCCAGCAGGCACCCATCTAGAGGAACACTGTTTCAGGCACAGGAATTCATGACGGTTCTGAAGTTGACCTACTGTCTAATAAACAGTAAGGAGTTTGGTGTGGCTGAACTTGAGTGAATGAGGTAAGATGGGAGAAGTTCCGGAAGGAGCAGAGTGCAGAACCTTGGCCTTTGCAAAGGTAATGGGCTTTCTTTGAAAGAGACAGGAAGCCACTGCAAAGGTCTGAGCAGAAGGGCAATGTGATTGGGCTCATGCTTTGCTGGTGATTTTCTGTCCTTGTCTCCAATGTATGCCTTTCACAGCACCTTTTATTTGCTTGCCACATAAATTGCAGTGGATATGTACAATTATGTCAGTATTATGGGATTCATTTCTACCAAATTTGGGCCACATTTAATTAATGGTAGAATTTTCCATTGCATTTTTACAATAACATACACGTGTCTTAGGTTACACAGCAATTATCAGCAAAAGAAAATTGAATTTAGGTTTCTTTACATCTCTGAATACTGCCCTCCTCTTTTTTTTTTTTTTAAATTGAACTCTAAGTTTTAGGTGCCTGTAGGATATTTTTGAAAGAAAATTCCATGGACAGTTTTGGTATAAAGCGTTCAACATGTGCATGCCATGGAAAGAATTCAAAGCAGGGTGAGTAGAACTTAGAAACTGTTTTGTAGTGTTCCTATTTTCTACTTGTTAATTTTTTTTTTTAATTTTAAGGTTCAAGGAACTTTGGGCCAAGGGCGGGTCCAAGCAGCCACTACAACCCCAAGCTTCTGTTTCTGTTCCTCAGCTCCAACAGTTCAAGGAGGTGAAAGAAAGACAAAATAAGAAAAAAAAGAAGAGAGGCTAGTTCAGAAAGAGGTAGAAAAATGCTGGGAAGTTCTCTCTTCTTTTTTTCCCAAACTGGGAAATATAAAGCAGACTTCTTGGGTGCCTGGGTGTCTCAGTCAGTTAAGCGCCTGACTCTTGGTTTCAACTCAGGTCATAATCTCAGGGTTTCATGACTTTGAGCCCTGCATCAGGCTCTGCACTGTTAGTGCAGAACCCTGTGGGATTCTCTTTCTCCCTCTCTCTGCCCCTCCCCCACTTGCACGGTCTCTGTCTCTCTCAAAATAAATTAACCTAAAAAAAAAAAAAAGCAGACTTCCTACATGTAAAAATTATTTCTAGTGGAAAAAAGTGGTTATAGCAAGAGGAAATCACATTTAGTTCCATAAGAAGAACTAGTTGGGTATCTTTTTGAAGTGGAAACAATTTCAGATAATTGAATGGATAAAATTATGCAGAAGAATATTAAAAAATATTCTTACGGAATGAGAGGGCAATTTTGAAGAGCAAGGCAATGAAAATAAACAAATGGTATCATCCTTGATAATAAAGAAATGTTCATTTAATCAAATAGCCTTCTTTTCCTGACTAGTAGATGTACCTTCATTTATTTGAGATGCTGTTCTCAGTTGCTGGTGTATGACTTTGGGTCTACACAGTAGCCAGTGTTTAATTCATGGTGGCATGGACAGAAGTGGAGGTTTCAAAGATGACCTCTAGGGTTTGAAGGTCAAAGGAACTATTTAGAAACAGAGATGTAAAATTAATGTGTAAGAGGGAGGGCAGGGATGGATATATGGACTTGTTTCTTCATTTCTCTTTAAGATTATTTCTGGGCTGGTTTCATTTCAGAGGCAGGCATCATCTTGCCTTTGCTTCCTAACTATGTCACTGAGAATTTTAAGAGTGTGTGGTTTTAGGTGTTTAACTCAGTTCAGAAGATATATGATATAGTTTAGAAAAAAAATTTTAAGTTTATTTATTTATTTTGAGACACACACACACACAGAGAGAGAGAGAGAGAGAGAGAGAGAGAGAGAGAATATCCCAAGCAGGCTCCATGTTGCCAGTGCAGAGCCTGATACAGAGCTCGAACTCACAAATGGTGAGATCATGACCTGAGCCAAGATCCAGTCAGTTGCTCAACTGACTAAGCCACCCAGGGACCCCCTGATATCTAGTTTTTAATACAAAATTCATCCTTGCAGTTTGAAATTCATTTTTGTTTGCTATCTAATAATAATATTGAAGAAAGATGAGCTGAAAAGATTTTAATAGTCCATTCAATAAAGGAAAGCAGTTTCCAGAATTAGCTCTGGAAACTGGATTTAGGAACGTGAAGAGTTAGGTCTGGGATTTGGGGATGGGACTGAGAAAACCAAGTAGGCTTTGAGCCATGGTAGGCGGTCACTGGACTTGTCCACACGGTTGCCCTTACAGGACTGACATTGACAAAGGGGGAACTTCCTGGGACATCTTTCAACTAAGGACAGTGATTAAACAAATGTTTTCCTGAGGAGAAAATTTCTATCACATTTTGATATGTCCAAGATTCAATATTGCATTTCCAGGTGCCTAGCTTCTTAAACAACATTTTCAAAGACAGCTAGATCTGCTGCCTTAAAAAAAAAAAAAAACAACCACTTTCAGGTTCACGGATCTTTTATCTTTTGTAGAATTCTACATTGAGGAACAGCACATCTAGAACAGTATTTCAATATAGCCCTTAACTGACCATCTTAACTACAACAGATCTCTGATTATTTTTGCAGCTAACAATGCAAACCCAGAAAAATCCCTACATGGAAATCCTAGTCCTCCCGATCACCAGCCCTTAACACTGTACAATGAAGGCCACCCAAAATAAATCAGTGCCATAATTTCCATGATGACAGTCCCCAATACAGCATTTTGTTATTGTTTCCTTCAAATCACTAGGATTCTTCCCATGTGCTGTCATGTCTCTAGATAACAGCCTCATGGAGATTAAATGTGAGTTTAAATGAACTTTTACATGCCTCTATATTTTCTTCTTGGATTTTATTATTTTTAGAGGCAAGTGATGAAAGGTTATTCCCTGCAAGATTTAGCCAGTTAAACGTGCAGCATAAAAACCTGAAGCCCTGCAGTCAGACACATAAAGAGCAAAGGGGAAAATGGGAAAATGTTCCACTGGGGCTGCAGCTTTTTAGAGTATGCAGGAATGATGTCATTTGTTTTTACAAAATCCAGTTTAAAGTTGTTCCTGCCTTTCAAGAACTGCAGCAGAGTGCATCTGTGGAGACTTCCTGCATACCATAATTCAGGACGTTAGAGTATATGCTGCATCAAAATCCAACCAATCACAGGGTGTAGTCTTGCCCTCCCTGGTTTTCCTCTGCTCCCCCTACCTGAAGCAAGTGTGTGCTGCCCAAGTCAGGTCCTCTGCTCAGCACCCTGCAGCTCTGTTACAACCTCAGAGGCATCACTCCATGCCTCGAGTGGTTTAAAGGAGAACAATACCAAAATAAAAACTTCCGGTTTCACACGTGCATTCATTTCATTGACAAATAACCTCTGAGCAAAGGTCTATCTGTGAAGTATGTTTTGGTTTTGTGTTGTTTTAAAAAAAATTTTTTTAATGTTTATTTATCTTTGAGAGAGAGAAAGAGACAGAGTGCCAATGGGGGAGGGGCTGAGAGAGAGGGAGACACAGAATCCAAGGCAGGCTCCAGGCTCTGAGCTGTCAACACAGAGCTGGACGTGGGGCTCTAACCCACAAGCCAGAAGATCATGACCCGAGCCACAGTCAGATGCTTAACAGACTGAGCCACGTAAGCGCCCCTTGTTTGCTTTAAATTAAATGTTGGCCGTTTGCATTTGCAAGCCCTGGTGCAGTACTGGAACCATCACAAGAGGTAAGGAAACAAATCCTGGGCTCTTGGACTCTCAGTGGCAGAAGCAAGACCTTCAAATTCAATACTAACAATTGCCTTTTCACAAAGCAGACTCCATTGCTGTGTATACATTCACACGTGATGATTGGAAAATCAGCTGTGAAGGAGATACAGCATTTTACAAGCTATATTCAAGGGACAGAAAGAGATTATGGTATGAAGTTGACTTACACACATAGTGGTTAAGACACAGAGTGAGAAAGAGAAGTACTAGTTTAGTGAGCGTATCACCTCGTTTGTCCTCCATATGTGTGTAGAGCATATTGACAACAATGGTATCTGTGTGGGGGTTCTTTGGTTGTGAGCAGCAGAAACAGAAGTCTGGCTAATTTAAACCAAAAATATGTTTATTGGAAACTCACAGAATGAAAGGAAGGCCGAAGAGCTGACCCAGAAATGACAGGGGCTGTTATGGGGGTCTCTGTAGCAGGAACTGCTTATGGGGATTGCCAGTGCCCTGCTGCTCTACAGAATGATGTCCAAGCTTCCTCTCCCCTCCTCTCATCATTCTGCCTAAGGGACAAAGTTCCAGGAGATACTGTCCTGTTGGCTCATTGGTCACATGCACATCCCTTGGCCTGTGAGGACCTTGGCTTGGCTGACACACAGGGACACCTCACAAAGGGACTGGAGAAACTCTGCCAAAGGAGGTGGGGGCGCTATTTCTATAAGGGGGAATGGACACTGGCTCTTCCCTATCATGACCACTGCCTTGGGTCAGAGCCTCAGAATTTCTTGCCTGGCTTAACAAGCCTCCTTTACCTCATCTTTAAAATCTTTTAATGGTTCATTATTTGTAAGTGAAAAATCAGGAACTTTTGAAAATGAAAACAGATGCTATATCAATAGTTACATCAATAAGAGGCATAAACTGGGACCATCTTTGTCAAACTGGATATGTGGCCATCCTCCTTTTATCACAAACTTCTACTTCTCTGTGCTTGATGAATAACTACACTATTCGTTAAGACTTAACAACTCAAGGAAAACTGAGAACTCTTTAAGGATAGAAACTTTATTTTTCTAGGTTGCCAGAATCTTATTTTCTGGGCTACTAGACTTTGTGAACCTATAAATCCTGTAGGCTGGCTTTCAGTTAGATATAACCTTCTGATTTCAGGAAAGCTGGAATTGGGCTGTAACCTTCTGACCTTGTGCATACACAGAGATCTACCCTGGATTGTCTTTTCCAAGGTCTGCTCTGTCCACGGGATAAATCACAAGGGTGTGTTATTGGTCCCATTTGTGCTCAGACCATGTCCCGAGATCCCTCCTTAAGCAATATCTTCCTCGTAAAACAGACTTTCAAAACATTCCTGAATTTTTCTGCATAGTTGCATCACAGAGTAAGGATCAAAGAGGTTTCCTAGATCAAGCAGAACCCCAAGCGGATTCCATCTAGGCCTCTCCGAAGGCCTGGCTGACAGACTAATGAGTTGTGCTTTAATCCACACGGATGCCCTTTCTGCTTCCAGCTGGGTGCTGTGAGAATTGGGAACCCAAGCCTAATGAGCTACAGTGTGCTACACCAAAGCTCTGCCCAGGCTTTCAGGGCAGACCAGTGCCCCAAACTCAAATACATCCTGTACCAGATTTCCCACGTCGTCTCTCCTGTTGTTCTTATCATTCTCCACCTTATCCATACTGTTTCCCTTTTTTTGGAAATGTTTTATCTTTCTATCAGTCATTCTAGAGCACCACTCATTCATTCGTTCAGTTCTGGAGCAGGACTTTTACCCTTTCTTGGAGCCCTGTTGGCTCCTTGTGCAGAAAACAAAGCATGGGATGCGATTGAAATATGAGATTTTATCTAAGTGCCAAATGTGATAACAAATACTGCACCAGAGCAATGTTATGGAAAATTGTGGTTAAAAGGGAAAATGGGCAATGTTTATATTATGCTGACTGATACGGTTTTTTATTTCTATAAGGTTTACTTCATAATACTCAATAATTTGAGAGAAAAATGAATGAACTGTGGAACAAAAGAGAGGAACATAATTTTATGCAAGGGGTGAGCATCTATTAGCCACTTAGGAAGCCTGGTAGAGAGATGACCTCACTCTTTGGAAGTAACATAAATGAAAATGCAGTGGAAAGTGATGTATAATTGAGAAACTCAGCTGAGGGCAGTGCAGAGTAGCTCTTAAACTAGAAAGTTGAAAAGTTCTTGGTAAAAGAATACATGCATCAGCGCCTATCAGACATCAAGTTCTACTACAGAAGAAAAAAAATATTTTTCCTATTAGAAATTCTATAACACTTCGCATTTTCTGTTGTTCCTGAAAATCATTGTTTCCACACTCTTACTTGAGCTGTTCTGAGAGCCTGTCTATATGATCAGAGGTAGGGTGAAAGAAAACTAATCGTCTGCATAATTCAATCAGTGTCATTGGTAAACGTTTTTAAACTCCTCCCCTCCCAGTGGCCTCCTCCCCCTGACTCTTTTCCCCAGTAGCATTCTTGATTTTTTTAAAAAAATCTTGAGTTATCTGGCTAATTGTTTTCTGTAACTCATGTTGCTTGAGTATACAGAGCTGAACTGATTCAGTAAGAGTTCCTTAAAAATATCCACATCTGCAGAGGATATCATGGAGAAAAAAGAGAGATACATATCCATTGGTTGTGCTGGTTACCTAGCTCAAATTTTTAACATATTCAAAATTTTAAAATGGTGCTTACATACAAAAGCATCTGCACATTCATGTATTAGAACTAGCTTATTCATTCATATTTAATTTCTTCTCTATTTAACTTCATATAACTATAAGGCCACTAGAGATCATCAAATGTTTAGGGTTTTTTTTTCTTCATAATTTTTTTGGACTTAATTAAAAATAGAAAACAAATAGTATGCTGTCTCTCTCTCTCTCTCTCTGTCTTTTAGGGTTTAACCTCTGTGAGGGCAGGATCTATATATATTCTGTACTTACAATAAACATTGAAACTTTGTTCCCTGCTTACAGTTCAGTGGGGCTCACTTAATAAGTCAAATTCAGTGTTGAATCCTTAAAAAGAAATCTTCCCATCTCCCTGAAAATGTCTTTCTAGTAAAACTTGTTTGCTAAATAACTAGAACTCCCTTAACAAATAAAACATAACCCTGATTGTTGCTCTTTCCCTCTGAGGTGATGATAAATTGCTGAGGAATAAAAGCCTTCATACTAATAACAGAGGAAAGTTAGATCCCATCATTTTGTTTACCAGCTGTCTTTACAATTCTATAATAACCCTAGCCCACATTTAAAAAAAAATTGCTCAGAGATAGTAAACTAGATGAGAAACAAATGATCTCTGCTGAAATTAATTTAAGCAGGGGAACAGCCTGGAAAGAAAGATTTGATCCAGAAACTTACCTATATCTCAGGCATGATATCCGGTGACCACATACTCGGTGCTGAAACACAACTCAGGAGCATTACATCATCATGACAAACTTTCATTGGCTGAAGAAACCCCAAGGATAAGACAGGCTTTTAAGGTGCTGTGTGAAAACTCCTGTTGGTTCCTTATCAAGCTATTGCCAAAATACTGAAAGACAGACTTTTCTGCACTAATCTGTCATGGCTGAACTTACAAAACATCGTTAACCATTTCTTAAGCATGTTCATCTCCCCTTTAGTCAGTAGTTTTATATTTAACTCTAACCTGTTGGGAGACTTTTTTTTTTCTTAAAAAATTTTTTTTAAAAATCTTTGTTTTTATTTAGCTTGTTTTTGTTGAAGGGGCACAGTATCACTCTTCGACTGGCTCTTATTTCCCCTGTTACTCTTCAGGCCACCTTTCCTATTTTTAAACTATATTTGAATCAATAAATCCAGTTTCCTCTCTATTATTTATTCAGTCTTTATTCTCTGTAGGCAAAGAAGGCCAGCACCCACAGATTCAAGAAAGCATAAGTATATTTATTTATTGTGAGCAATTTAATTGGAACTAGTGCACAAAGCCCTTACTTCCTCATTATTCATTTTCATTGTTAGTTGTTTTTTTTTTTTTTTCTGTTGAACTCTATGAGTTATTTATGTAGTGCTCATTACCATGGTGATTTACAGACCTAAACCAAGTGCGAGATTTCAGTGACTGAGTGGAAGCGAGGGAGCAATGGTCAGAGTCCCCGCACCACTTCTGTGTCCAACCTGCTGCCTGGGGTGACTTCTGACGGAGGGGCAAGTCCTCTCTTTGTAAAAAGGGGAACAATTTTAACAATTAGATTGGTCATTCAGGAAATGACAATATCATATTACTCGTACGTGTCAACCCCTCTCTCTCTCTCTGTCTTTGTTTGCTCATCTGTGTCCCTCTTTTTATCTCTTTCTCTTAAATTTTGGAGTGCAGAGAAGGACCAGGATGATGACAGGATGACTGAATCAGTGTCTTCTCGAGTCTCTTGACTGCTCTCTCTTAAAAACTTGGCTCTTAAGATAGGCAAATACACATGTAAACTAATACCCTATAAAATTCCCAAAGCTGGGAACTGAGAAATATGTTACTAGAGCTTGTCTGGCCTGCTCAGCTCGATTGTGAATATCTTCCCTGCCCCCCTCAGACTTTGTCCACAGCCACATGACTTGGAGGTGGCCAATCTATCAGTTGCAAGAGGAGTGGCTGCAGAGAATCTGATCTGCAGACAGATCCTTTTACTCCTATTCTTCAGACTCCAGTCTGGCAAGAACAACTAATGATCATTTTTCCACTATGTAGAGTAATACTAAACATTCGAGGCCCTAGATTCGAGATCTGAGATATTTAGGAACATTTCTAACAGCGATCAGAAGGAGAGAGAGAAAAGAGAACTCTTTCTAATTTTGTCTCTGCTAAGAAGAAGGCAGAGGAGTACCAGTCAAGGGCTCTCATCATTGTAGCTAGGAGCAATACATTAAAACGAATCATGTTCCTTGCCCTCAAGATGTTTCATACCAGTAGGGGGACGACATTAATCCACAATTACTGCTGAAGTCTGATAAAAATATGATAGGTAGATATACATTGGTGGGTGTCTAAATGAGACTGGAAGATTCTAGAAGAGGCATTTGACTTGAATTTTGAAGTAGGACTTAGTTATCTGAAAAGAGAAAGTAAAGAATTCCATTAAGAAAGCAGAATGGAAAGGAAAAGAAGAATGGATAGCATGGCTTGTTTGAGTGACAACAAATAATTTTTGGTTTATGGAAGAAAAGAGCAGTGTGGAGAATAAGACTACATCAGTAGATATCAAATCATGGAGGGTTTTGCGAGCTAAGCTAAGGGATATGGACTTTAACTTGAGAGGCACTGCACGTCATTGAGGAACTATAATCAGATTTGCAACTACACTGTATTAGTCTAGTGGTAGTATGGAATAGGTGGGGATGGAACGGAACCAGGAATATGAGTTAGCTTGCATGTCAGTTGCAGGGAACAGATGTACTTTCAAAGGGCTCAACTGAAGAGAGATTACCAAAGGACTATTTACAGGGTATAGGCAGGGTTAAGGGAATCAACAAAGGATGGTAAAGCACCCAGGGAATCACAACAGCAGGAAGCTGTTACCACCCTATGCCCATTACCAGAGAATGACTCCAATGGGAAGCCAGAGAGAAGGAAAGCTGGAAGTTGCAGTAATTATAGGTCGGTCTCTTGGGGCATAGAGATGGGTAAAGAAACATAGAGAAAGTATCTTGAAGTGGGAGAATGATGGGAAATAAGAAGTAACTAGTGAGGCTGCCTAGCATAGAAGTTCAGGACAGAAACCATCAAGACCTCAACTAAGGTCATGGAGCTGGAGAAAGTAAACAGATACGAGAAGCTTTAAGGAGACTGACTCAATAGTACTGGTGAGTGTGTGTGGGGGGGATGGGGGGTGGGAAGAAGGAAGGGTGGGAGAGAGAGAGACACAGAGAGAGAAAGAGAGACAGAGACAGAGACAGAGACAGAGAATATGGAAACTTCTAGGTAGGACAATTTGTGGATTGTTTTTTAGTCCTGACAAATGGGTGAACAGTTGTTTGTTCATTGGTGAAAAAGACTTTATAGATATATGCTAGATGCAGTCTAAGAAAAGTTGTATTTGCATGCTTCTGGGATCTCTAGATAGAAATGTCTAGAGCTGAGAAGGGAAATCAAGATCAAAGATGGGCTGGCACACTGGCATGACATGGGCATGTTGAAACCCAGGCTGTGGATGAGGTCACCCAATAAGAACATGCATAATGTACAGAGAGGGGAGGTGATGTGTGAGCCTGGGGACACTGTAGGGGCAGCTTTAAGGGGCAGCTGTAGTAGAGGAACCCAGGAAGGAAAATAGGAAAAAATGTTGAGACAGGAGAACAATAAAACACAGAGAAGAGCAGTGTTACAAACTATGGGGAAGAGAAGAGCTTCAAGAAGTGGGATACCTGGGTGGCTCACTCAGTTAAGTGTCTGGACTGGCAGTGCAGAGCCTGCTTGGGATTCTCCCTCTCCCTCTCTTTCTGCTCCTCCCTTGCTTGTGTGCTCACTCTCTCTCTCTCTCAAAATAAATAAATAAACACAAAAATTAAAAAAAAAGAAGTGTTTTGGAGGACAATTCAGGAAAGAAGTCTAGTGAGCTAAGGATAGTACAAATACCCATTGGTCTGAATGTAATATGGAGGTCATTGGTAATGCTGGGAAGAAGACGTTTAGTACATGAGTTTGAAAACTGCCCACGGGCCAGATTTGGCCTGCCACCTGTTTGTGTATGGTTGATAACTTAAGAATGTCTTTGTATTTTTAAATGGTTGAAAAAAATCAAAAGTATAATAATATTTTGCCATCCATAAGCGTTATATTACATTCAAATTTAAGTGTCCATAAGAAGTTTTATTGGAATGCATCTAATATAATCTGTTTATGTATTGTCTGTTATGGTTTTCACGCTGTAACAGCAAAGCTGAGTAGTTGCAACACAAACCGTATGGCCTGCAAAACCAAAAACATTTGCCATCTGGGCCTTTGCAGAAAAAGTTTGCTGACCCCTGTTCAGCAGGAGGGTAGTGCTGAGGCCCAGTTATGGTGGAAGGTGTAATGGATACGTGATGAGAAATCAAAGAACTCAAGCACAGCAGTCTTCTGCAGAACCTGGCTATGAAGGAAAGAATTAGAATGGTTGTTGGAAATAGTGGCAGGGTTGAGGTTTTCGTTGTTGTCGTTTATTCTGCTTGTTTTATTAATGGGAGATAAAAATTCTTGTTTGGGACAGGGTAAGATCAAGATATTTTAAAAGTTTGCAAGAAAGAAGAGGGAATAACTGAGAAACAGATCCTCTAGCACATGGGAACGAATGGAAAAGTTTGTCCCTTCAGAGGTGATGGGGAAGGCAAATCTGGAAGCCCTGTGCTTCTCAGCGAAGCTGGAAGCAGAGTCATTTGCTGAAGCCTGAAGAGAGTGATAACACTTGGGGAGTTTGAAGGAGGAAGTGAAATGTTTGAGATTGAGGAAAATGGGAAAGGAAATTGAACAGAAACATAGGCAGCATGAATCTGTGGCGATACCAAATTAAACTTGTTGAGTTTCTTCAGCCAGAATAGGTGTTGGAATAGGTGTCTGAGTGGAGAAATGAAAGAGTTCTATCAATTGAGGTTTGGGGTCTTGTAAGGCAGGTGCGGCAGGGGTAATCAGTTGAGGCTAACAGTAAGAGGTTTCCAGAAGGGAGGGGTCAGAGGTTCCTCCCTTATTTTCTGCTAGCATGTGTTGTCACCTGGTGGATGCACAAGCTTTGTACTGATTGGGCCTGTCTCGAGAGGGACTCCTGTGAGAAGAAAATCAACCTTCCGGGACTGGAGTTCCCATTCATCTTATAGAGTAGGGTAGTGGGACTGAAAAAGTAAGAATCTGGAAGGATTGGTGGTGAAAAAAAAAAAAAAAAAGAGTCTGGACTTTCTGGTTGTCCTAGTGCATTAGTCTGCCTGGGCTGCCTTAGCAAAATACCACAGAGTGGCTTAAACAACAGAAGTGTATTTTCTCATAATTGTGGAAGCTGGAAGTTCAAGATCGAGATGCTGGCAGGATTGGTTTCTCCTAAGGTCTGCTTGCTTGGCTTTCAGATGGTTGCCTTCTCTGTGTCCCCACATGGCCCTTCTTTTGTCTCCTCACATCCCTTGGTGTCTCTTTCTCTTCTTCTAAGGACATCGGTCCTACTGAATTAGGGTTTCGCTCTTATGAACTCATTTAACCTTAATTACCTCCTTAAAGGCCCCATCTTCAAATATACCCACACCGGGCATGAGAGCCTCAACATATAAATTTGGTGGGGAGGGGTGGGGGACACAATTTGGCTGCTAATACCTAGGCACAGTGTGGTTTAGGACAGTGAGTTGCTGAGATAAAGAGTGAGTGAAGATGATCAGAATTGAGGCAACCTTCAAAAAACTATTACTCTCACAATACTGTGACCCTACATTTTCTGATTAGTTTTTTTGAGTTATCATGTTTCAGTGGGGTTTTGACTAAATTTGCAAAGTAAGGCTATTAGAATAATAATAACCACCAGTAATGATAATTAAATATAATTACTATATTTATTTATAAAACATGCAATATTTATCTATGAAACTTAGAGATCGCTAAAACATTTCACCTTAAAAAAAACATCCAACTGGGGACACCTGGGTGGCTCAGTCAGTTGGGCGTCCAACTTCGGTTCGGGCCATGATCTCATGGTTTGTGGATTCAAGCCCCTCATCGGGTTCTGTGCTGACACCTCAGGGCCTGGAGCCTGCTTCAGATTCTGTGTCTCCCCCTCTCTCTCTGCCCCTACCCAGCTTGTGCTCTCTCTCTCAAAAATAAATAAATTAAAAGAAAAAAAAAATGTCCAACATTTTAGGTCAAGTTGGCTTTCAGATGGTTGCTTTCTCTGTGTCCCCACATGGCCTTTCTTTTGTCTACTCACATCCCTTGGTGTCTCTTTCTCTTCTTCTAAGGACATCGGTCCTACTGAAAGAAAAAAGTCTCTCTTTCTGTGTATGTATGTATGTATGTATGTGTGTGTTTGTGTATGCACATAGCTACCACACTTTTTTTTTTTGCCTCTGAAGAAGCTCATTTGAAAGTAAATGTAATTGACATGAATATTCACGTGGAACAATCTGTTTTTTACATGGAATAGCAAATGTTTTATATGTAATAATCCAATTCTGCAAATGGTCAGTGACATGCTTAGTTTGTGTTTTTATGTATTTATATGGCACCTATTTTCATTGCTGATAAATGCCAGAGAAACCTAATCAGGAATTACTTTTAGTGTCATTTCTCTAAAGAGGAAAGTGAGGCTTCAGAACAGTTTATAATTAGCCAAAGATTAGCAAGACGCTGTCAGGAGAGTTTAGCCACCACTTTTGGCTACCTGTTTCATTGGCACATATTTATTTCTTTCTATAAGTAAATGATTTTTTTAAGGTTGACTCATTAGACACATCTTCCCTAAGAGGCACAAAACTTATTTTAAAGTAAAGAAGGTAAGGTACTGTCTAGTGAATCAACTTGTTAGCCTTCATCTCAGAAATAGGGCAAGGAATACCACCCAGATCCATGGTTCCAGGTCTTATGAACTACAGCCTAGACTTTGGGAATGTCCCTTCACTGCTCAGGCTCAACAGCTCATGAGGCTCAGAGATGTTTGGTACAATCTCTTCTGTCTAAACTCCTATGTGTCAATAACCTTTGTTTTCCAAGAATTCTAAAGATGTCCAAAGAGGCAATTCTGATACAGTTATAGTCCTTGATTCTGGGAGATACCACCAAGGATACAACATGGTATATAATTTGCTGGAAAAACTGAATCCTGAAGACTGTTTTTTATACAAGTGTGTCTGCATATGTCAAAAGGCATTGTGCAAAGTCTTACAAGTAGATTAATTGTATTTGATTTAATTCATACATATCCAAGATGAGATAGCAGTGGAATACATTGATTAATCAGATATAATCAGTATCAAAAGTAGAAACCATTGGATTAAGAGCTGTTACAAATAGATTAAAATGATCAATCTTTAAAAACCATTTAGTGAGGAAAAACTGAGGTTATAGAAGCTTTGCCTGTGTAAAAATTGAAGGGATAAATTTAGTTATAAAAATATAAAAAGAGGTCTGAAATTTAACAAATGCCTTGAAACAGTAAACAAAACTGATGGTTCTATCACTAGATTCTATCTCAAAGATAGAGTAATGTGATGTGAAAATAAGGTTCTCCAAAAATTCTTGAACTATATTCTAGGCAACATAACATGATTATGAAAATCCTAAAACACTTGCAAGACATTCGTAACCAGTATTTCTTGGCTCCAACTATAACAGATACTGAGCAGTTTAAAGATAAGCTCTGAGGCATGCCATTTATGGCAATTTCTAAGTATAAACTTTCTCATTAGGCCAAGAATGTACATGCTTTAAGAGCCTGGAAAGAAACAGATTGGAGAAAAGAATAAAATAGAAAAGACTGTATCAACACGAGAACGTATCTGGATTACCAAGATTCTATTTAATGGATACACAAAACAAGGTAAATTTAAAAATTGATGGCAGAGAACTGGGAGCTCTATCCAATTGCATTTAAAATTTGAATCTGGAACAGGAATAAAGAAACAACCTTCGGACTGAAAGTTAATCAATTAAAAACCTAACCTAAATATTTTCCCCATTGCTATAATTTTTTTTTAAATTGAAAAGGAAAATGATTTTCTAAACATTATGAATTTATTTCTTTTTTTCTGGATACTGAGTATGCTAATCTTACTTCCATTTTATCTTCTGAATGAAGTTTCTAACCTAGCAGAGAACAGTAAAACTAATTGTTTAGCCACACCCATTGCTTTCATACACATGTATGCATATATAAATGCGGGGGTGCTTACCTGCCTTGCCCGCTACACTTCATTACCCTCTGTCCTATAGCAAACGTGGTTTTTTTAAAGTTTAAAAATATTATTACTACAGAATCTACAGATTTAATGCGATCCCCATCAAACTACCAATAATTTTTTTTCACGGAACTAGAATAAATAATCCTAAAATTTGTATGAAGCCATAAAAGACCATAAATAGCCAGAAAAATTTTGAGAAAGAGCAAAGCTAGTTATCACAATTCCAGATTTCAAGGTATACTACAAAGCTGTAGCAATCAAAACAGTCAGGTACTGGCACAAAAAACAGACTTATAGATCAAAAAAATTTTGAGAAAGAGCAAAGCTAGTTATCACAATTCCAGATTTCAAGGTATACTACAAAGCTGTAGCAATCAAAACAGTCAGGTACTGGCACAAAAAACAGACTTATAGATCAATGAGATTAGAGAGCCCAGAAATAAACCCACACGTACATGGTCAATTAATCTATAACAAAAAAAGGAACAAGGTACAATGGGGAAAAGATAGTCTCTTCAACAAATGGTATTGGGAAAACTGGACAGCTACAAACAAAGTAATAAAACTGAACCACTTTCTTATGCCATACATGAAAATAAACTCAAAATAGATTAAAGACTTGAATGTGAGACTGAAAACCATAACACTCCTAAAAGAAAACATAGGTAGTAATCTCTTGGACTCAGGCTTTAGCAAAATATTTATGGATATGTCTCCAGAAAGGCAAGGGAAACATAAGCAAATTATATGGATTATACCAAAATAAAAAGCTTTTGCACAGCAAAGAAACCATCAACCAAACGAAAGGCAACCTACTGAATGAGAGAAAATATTTGCAAATGATATATCTCATAAAGGGTTAATGTCCAAAATAAATAAAGAACTTCTACAACTCAACAGCAAAAAGCCTCAAATAGTCTGATTAAAACATAGGCAGAGGATCTGAATAGACATTTTTTCAAGGAAGACATACAGATGGCCAACAGACACATGAAAAAATGCTCAATATCACTCACCATCAGGAAAATACAAATCTAAACCGCCAATAAGATATCACATCAGTCAGAACGGCTAGTATCAAAAATGCAAGAAATCACACATGTTGGTGAAGAAGTGGAGAAAAGAGAACATTTATGCACTGCTGGTAGGAATGTGAATTGGTGCCATCACTGTGGAAAACTGTGGGGAGTTTCCTCAAAAAATTAAAAATAGAAACACCACACAATCCACTTATTCCACTATTGGGTATTTAACCCAAAGAGAACAAAAGCACTAATTTGAAAAGATACATGCACCCTATATGTTTTATTGCAGCATGATTTACAATAGCCAATATTATAAATCAACGTAAGATATGGAAACAACAGAAGTGTCCATTGATAGATAAATGGATAAAGAATATGTAGTATATACATACAATGGAATATTATTCCGCCATAAAAAATCAAGATCTTGTCATTCGTGACAACACGATGAACCAGAGGGTATTAAGTTTAATCAGATAAGTCAGAGAAAGACAAATACCATATGATTTCACTTCTATGTGAAATCTGAAAAACAAAACAAGCAAACAGACACAGATTCATAAATATATGGAACAAACTGGTAGTTGCAAGGGGGATAGATGAAATAGGTAAAAAGGTTTGAGAGGTACAAACCTCTAGTTATAAAACAATAAGTCTTGGAGATGAAAGTACAGCATAGGGAATATAGCAAATAATATTGTAATAATGTTGTGTGGTGACAGGTGGTTGTGGTGAGCACTGCATAATGTATAGACTTGTGAATCACTATGCTGTATACCTGAGGCTAATATAACATTGTATGTCAACTATACTTCAATAAAAATTTAAAAATCTATTTATTATTACATTTTAACAAATTAGCTAAAACTTAATCTTAGAAGGCTCCAGGTGCTTTAGAATGAATTGGGAAATTACTTGGGGGAAAACAGGAGGTTCCTTACTGAATTCAGGGAGCCTGGATCTTAAAACACTTTGTGGTTTATTTCCAAATATTACCTTCTTCAATTTCTCCAGAAATCTCCCTTCACCGTGGACTCAGATGCCTGATTGTTGAATCTTTCTAGGATCATGTAATGCATAAAGTTGTTAGTCTATACTAGATGTTATTCAAACTTACTCAAGAGGTTTCAGACTCTAAAACAGTGCTTAAATTTGTTCTGCGAGTCTGCCTTGGCATTCGTGTTCTGTAGGGGAAGTCTCATGATTCCTAATTTTAGGGTGACAGGTTCAAAGCAGGCATTCTTTATGGACTAAATCCAGCTTTCCCAGGAAGGTTTATCTGTCTCCCCATCCGTGCTGTACAATATACCAGTTGTACCTCTCTGATACGGTTTCCTATAAAGCATTTTATTTTCAGTTGTGGATTCAATGGGCATTACAGAAGCAAGCATCTTCTGAGGCTGGAATTCCAGTAGCAGCAGGGATGCAGGTGAAATTGAGATTTGTCCTTACCTAGGGATTATCTCTCATTGGTGACTAATGGAAACTTTTTGTCAAAGAGAAATCAAGGTATTACTTCGAGGTTGCAGCCCGTTTATCCAGTGCAGCTATATTTGGAGAGTTCATTTCTAATGTTCATTTCTTTTGTCAGGAAGGAATTTCTGTCATTTATTTGAGAATGTAGTACTTTCCTTACCCCCCACACATCAACTAAACACCACATCTTCCCTTACACAGCATCCATCAAACAACAGTAGTCAAGGAAAGAGAGAGAGGAGGGGAAAAAAAAGAAACCTCCCACATAACTGGCAGTCTGCTTAGCAAAAGCTCATGCTGCATTAGACAGTTGTATTAGAAGTCATGGTTAGAAACACAGGCAGGAAGGGTAGTGCTTACACTGTTTTTCCCTATTAATTACTAGGAGTAATATATAATTTTAAACTGTATATTTTAATAATATGGCTCAGCTTATTTATCAAATATAACAAAGGGAGCTCTTGCTGTACATATTATGAATAATTACATTAAAGCAACGCTTGACCTGGAAAACATGGCATATACATGATCTCAGAATTTACCAGAAGGCATGCTAGCATTTTCTTAATAATTCCTTATTTATTTATTTATTTATTTATTTATTTATTTATTTATTTATTTAAAAGCACCAAAGAACAAAGTAATCTCACATGTTGGCTAATTAAGTGAGGTGCAGATTAGATTTATGACATTTAGAAACCTGTACAATTATGACTTTATAATTACTGACTATAGGGAGTGCACTGAGTCCTATGAGAGCCAAAGCAATAAACTGGAAAGAGTTTGTTTTCCTGCTAGAAGTATATTCTGTAGTTCCCTTTCTGGTAATTGCAATGACACACTGGCTGCAACATTCAACTAGTCATATTCGACTTTATTATCCTAAAGGCCATTTTACTAGACATACTATATGCTAAGATTAATTTTATATTTGATTCAGTATTCTAGATGTATATGTGGATGGTAATACAGATACTAGACTTTCATCTGATTCCTATTGTATCCTGCATAGCTTTAAACCACAATGCAAAGCACTGGTTTCTCGTTGTTAATTGAGTTCTTTAAGACTGACTAAGGTTCTGCAGTAGTTGCTTTGATGTTGGTGATGCAGAATAATGCATTTGACTTCAGAAAAAAGGTACATCTACTTGGGATATATTTAGTGTGGGATTCCATGCAGCTAAAGATGCTAAAGATGAGAAGGACTGTATGTCAAGTCATGAAAGATAATCGAATTATCATAATATTTTAACTGAATTATTATAATTTAATTATCAAACATAATTTAATTATTATAAAAATTTAATAATATAATATCCACAATAATATTTATTTAGTAGGGTCAGAGTTATCTGAAAGAAAACCATCTGCATGGAAAAGACATATCTTCACAGGATCCATAATATATTAACTTGTATTTTACCTAGGTTAGTATACCTGGGAGAAAAGAGGAAAATGAGCATTTATTGAAAACCTAAAATGATCTAGATATCACATTGGGTGTTGAATGTGCTTTCTGGTGCAGTTAATGCTCTTCTCAACACTGGTAGGTAAAGAGGAAATGCAACTTGATCATGATCAAGGAGACAGGATTTAATCAGTTCTGTTTTACAAAAGCTGCATGGTAATGCTTATCCATTTAAATACACCAAAAGCCACTTTAAAGATCATTAAATTGGCTAAAAGCTATAAGAAAAATGAATGCTTCTCTTTTTATGGCATATTTTTGAATATTTCCAGTAGTAATGATTAGAAGCTGAATACAGCTAAATGGTTGAACATATATAATTTGCTTCTTCTTACAGAGCATGTTTTATCTCATGACTTCCTAAACTAATTACAATACTAGATTTATCTATTAATTTCCAAAAGAAGGTAAATACTGTTATGGTGAGAGTATATAAATACCAACTTACTTGGCCCTAGCAGAGCTTGTCCACAATACACAAAGGATTTAATACTCACTCCCAACTCATTCTTCAAGCACTGACTCTCTTGACTGCTTTGAAGCTCTCTATCTGATCCCTTGGACATCTCAGGGTCTTCTTTCCTCCCAAGTTCACTAGGAATTTGACTTGCTTTTTTTCTAATGTTTCATTTTCAATCATCTCTTTCCAGTTTCATAATTTCACAACTAACTCATTAGAGCCACAACTCTGGATTTAGTTTAGTGTTTGTTGATGAGTGTCTATACTTTTACTTGTATTTATTGCTTCATATAGTGAATGATTCATTTGTTCAACACACAACTATTGAGTGCTAATCATGTGTAAGGCTCTAATCTGGATGTTCTAAAAGACATAAAGATGATTGTTAATTTATGCCGACTTCAAGACAGTTAGCTACTACCTGATGGGCGAGATAAGCATAGGGAGAACAAACTATAACTCAGATAAGAATTAGATTAAACTAGTGGAGACTAGAGAAGATAAACCTTCCCTACAGATATACTATTGTGTCTTAAGATAAATAAAAAGTAAAAATCCTGGGTTTTTAGCACCTGAGTAAATAGGGATAAAGTGATATGTGTGTAATGTTTGATCATGCAATACTAAAAACAAAACAAACCCATAAAACAAGGCTATATGTGTCTGTTTCATTCCCTACCCTGACTTCTAACTTCTTAGGTTGTAAGTGCCTTGTGGGAAGAGACTGTTAATCATCTGGGTTTTTCTATAGTTTTACTATGCTGTGTCTAGATTATAAACATGACACGTAACTCCACTTGTCTTTTTTAGGCAGAAGAGGCCTTCAACTGATCCTGAGGTTCTCAAAGGAGCTAGCAATACATACATTCTATATTATTATTCTCACTTAAGATCATGTAGTTTGACAAAAATGAACTACTGGGACCTCATCAAAATAAAAAGCTTCTGCACAGCGAAGGAAACAATCAGTAAAACTAAAAGGCAACCGACAGAATGGGAGAAGATATTTGCAAATGACATATCAGATAAAGGGTTAGTATCCAAAATCTATAAAGAACTTATCAAACTCAACACCCCAAAACCAAACAGTCCAGTAAAGAAATGGGCAAAAAACACGAATAGACACTTCTCCAAGGAAGACATCCAGATGGCCAACCGACACATGAAAAAATGCTCCACATCACTCATCATCAGGGAAATACAAATCAAAACCACAATAAGATACCACCTTACACCTGTCAGAATGGCTAACATTCACAACTCAGGCAACAACAGATGTTGGCGAGGATGCGGAGAAAGAGGATCTCTTTTGCACTGTTGGTGGGAATGCAAGCTGATGCAGCCACTCTGGAAAACAGTATGGAGGTTCCTCAAAAAACTAAAAATAGAACTACCCTATGACTAAGCAAATGCACTACTATGCATTTATCTACGGGATACAGTTGTGCTGTTTCAAAGGGACACATGCACCCCCATGTTTATAGCAGCACTATCAACAATAGCCAAAGTATGGAAAGAGCCCAAATGTCCATCGATGGATGAATGGATAACGAAGATGGGGTATACACACACACACACACACACACACACACACACACACACACACACACACACAATGGAGTATTACTTGGCAATCAAAAAGAATGAAATCTCGCCATTTGCAACTACATGGCTGGAACTGAAGGGTATTATGCTAAGTGAAATTAGTCAGAGAAAGACAAAAAAATCATATGACTTCACTCATATGAGGACTTTAAGAGACAAAACAGATGAACATAAGGGAAGGGAAACAAAAATAGTATAAATACAGGGAGCGGGACAAACCAGAAGAGACTCATAGATATGGAGAACAAACTGAGGGTTACTGGAGGGGTTGTGGGAGGGAGGGATGAGCTAAATGGGTAAGGGGCATTAAGAAATCTACTCCTGAAATCATTGTTTCACGATATGCTAACTAATTTGGATGTAAATTAAAAAAAAAAAGATTATGTAGTTTGAAACTAATATGATTCCCCCTGCCCCTAAAACTGTCACTTGCATGAGGATTATATTCAGTTAGGTTAATGAAATACAACATACATAAAACATGACATAGCTTTAGGAGATAACATTTGAATGTAATTTTTGTAATTTATTACAATCGGTAGGATGAATATAGTGTTAACCTCATTTTGGGTGATAAATTTAGATAACTTGAATACAGATTAGGTCTTTAAATTTTCTTCCCTTTCTATATATTGCCAAAAACATACATAAATTCCATACATTTTTGTGTCAGTTGGGTTAGACTAGGTCATGTTGTGGTAATAAACACTCCTGAGATCTTATTGACCACAAAGGTTTATTTCTTATTTTAATCTTTTGCCCATCAGGAGTTGACTGGAGACCTTGGCTCATTTATCCTTACTCCAGGGCCCAGGCTGATGGAGTTGACCTCATTCTGAAGGCTGTTGTTTGCCAATGCAGGTGGAAAGAGACTGTGGTAAATTCTGCACTCTTTTTTTTAAATTGAGACATAATTGACATATAATATTTTATTAGTTTCAGGTGTACAACATGATTCAATATATGCATATATTGTAAATGATCACCACAGTAAATGCAGTTAACATTCATCACCACACATGGTTACAACTTTTTTTTATAATGAAAACCTTTTCTTTTTTGAGAGAGAGACTGTGCACAAGAGTATGTGAGTGGGGGAGGGGCAAAGGGAGAGGGAGAGAGAGAATTTTAGGCAGGATCCATGCCCATATAGAGCCCGATGCAGAGCTCAGTCTCATAACCATGAGATCATAACCTGAGCTGAAATTAAGAGTCGGACACTTCATTGACTGAACCACCCAGACACCCCAAGATTTCACCTTTTTGATGGCTGAGTAATATTCCACTGTGTATATACAACACATCTTCTTTATCCATTCATCAGTTGATGGACATTTGGGCTCTTTCCATAATTTGGCTATTGTTGATAGTGCTGCTGTAAACATTGGGGTGCATGTGCCCTTTTGAATCAGTATTTTTGTATCCTTTGGATAAATACCTAGTAGTGCAATTGCTGGGATTTAGGGTAGTTGTATTTTCAACTTTTTGAGGAACTTCCATACTATTTTCCAGAGTGTCTGCACCAGTTTGCATCCCTACCAACGGTGTAAGAGGATTCCCGTTTCTCCACATCCTTGCCAACATCTGTTTTTTTTAAGTTGTTAATTTTAGTCATTCTGACAGGTGTGAAGTGGCATATCATTGTGGTTTTGATTTGTATTTCTCTGATGATGAGTGATGTTGAGCATTTTTTCATGTGTCTGTTAGCCATTTGTACATCTTCTTTGGAGAAATGTCTGTTGATGTCTTCTGCCCAATTATTAACTGGATTATTTACTTTTTGCCTGTTGAGTTTGGTAAGTTCTTTACAGATTTTGGATACCAGCCCTTTATCTGATATGTCATTTGCAAATATCTTCTTCCATTCTGTAGGTTGCCTTTTAGTTTTGTTGATTTTTTTTTTTTTTTTTTTTTTACTGTGCAGAAGATTTATATCTTGATGAAGTCCCAATAGTTCATTTTTGCTTTTGTTTCCCTTGCCTCTGAGACATGTCTATTAAGAAGTTGCTCCGGCTGAGATCAAAGAAGTTGCTCCTATGTTCTTTAGGATTTGGATGGTTTCCTGTCTCACATTTAGGTCTTTTACCCATTTTGAATTTATTTTTGTGTATGGTGTAAGAAAGTGGTCCAGTTTCATTTTTCTGCATGTTGCTGTCCAGTTTCCCCAATATGATTTGTTGAAGACACTGTCTTTTTCCATTGGATATTCTTTCCTGCTTTGTTGAAGATTAGTTGACCATATAATTGTAGGTCCATTTCTGGATTCTCTATTCTGTTCCATTGACCTGTGTGTCTGTTTTTGTGCCAGTGAATTCTATATTAACTCTTCTTTTTAAAAATTTTTTAGTGTTCATTTTATTTTTGAGAGAGAGAGACAGAGTGTGTGCAGGGGAGGGGCAGAGAAAGAGAGGGAGACACAGAATCTGAAGCAGGCTCCAGGCTCTGAGCTCTTAGCACAGAGTCTGACGCAGGGCTCAAACCCACAAACTGTGAGATCATGACCTGAGCAAAGTCAGACACGCTTCAATGACTGAGCCACCCAGGTGCCCCTGTACTAACCCTTAAAGGTTCCCAGAGGTAACACACAGCACTCCTAGAACAGGACATATGGGGAAGTGGTAAGCTGAATTCTATCATGTATTCTGAAGGAGAACCACAAGTATTTGGTGAATAGCACTAATGATTACCAGAATCATAATTTTAGTTCCTCAAAATAGTAAAAACTGATAAAGCAAATCTAGTATGTAAATCAGCATGTCAATGTGGAAAGCTATCCAGGTAGGCAAACAGCATCATTAAGAGTTTTCTCAGCTCCCCTTTGCAGCAAACCTCCTCAAGAGTTAGCTACACTCACTCTCTTTGATTGGTCCCTTCTCATTTCTCAGCAACCCATTCTAATCCTATTATTTTCTTTTTATTCACTCTGTTGGAACCACAGTGGCCTCCCTTCTCTCTCTCTCTCTCTCTCTCTCTCTCTCTTTTTAACCTCTGTGAACATGTTGGGCACAATTCCCTCTTAGGACTCCCCTTTGTCCTGACACCTGATTTATCTGTAGATAAATCCGTTGATTTACATGGAGGCTGAGGGTCTCTCTGAAAACAACCCAGTCTGTCAGTCTGGGCTCTTATATTTGGACATATGCAATTTTGACTGATAAGTAGGGTTAAACCTGGTAGAAGTAGAACTGCAGGGGAAAAAAATGGAGACATCTAAAAGTAAAATGACGAAGTTATTAAATAGAATAAGCTGGAATGAACAACAAAGCCTGAGTGCTGGAGAGAAGAGGTGTTTTGGGTATTACAAGGCAGCTGATTGGGAAGTTCATTCCAATCCAGCCACTGTGATGTATATGTGCGTCCTGAGAGAAAGGTGTACGTGTCTGTGTGTGCATGTGCATAAATAAAGCCTGTCGCGTGGTGGCTGGAGCAGCCATGCTATGGAAATTTTGCAATGGCCCAGGACTAGTGCTCCCGTTCAGGGACCCTAGGTCCGGTTGGCACCTGGGTGACAGTATTGGAAATGAGAGGAAAGTTATGGTCTCAGAGGAACAGCTATGGGAACTCTTGCGTCTGGGCCTGCAGAGCCCCTGCTCAGCTAGCAGTGGGAGGGAGGGAAGAAGCAGCATTGCTAACCACGGTGACGTTGTGATGTTTAAGAAATATATTTCAAGAGGACCCCATCTGAGAACACGGCGTGGACAGCTGAGGGTAAGCGAGACGTGCAGCTCTGGGGTGGCGTGGCAGTCCGTCCTTGTGCACAGCAGAGTTGCGGCTCATCTGGTAGTAGTGCCGTCAGGACGCAACACGGTCGCCCCTTCCTTAAGAACCTGGGGGTCTTTTGTCACCCTTCCTGAGGCTTCAGCGTTTTGTGATCAGCCCCTTGGCACCCAGCTGCCACACTATCTCATCTGAGATCCTTAACTGTTGGCGAGGCTCCTGCTACTTGAGGAACCATCTCCACTCTCCTGCCTTACCCATGCCCTTGTGACTGCAAAGCGAATTCTCCTTTCCTTTGGAATCACTCCCCATGCATCTACTTTGCACTTAAAAACATAAGCCTTGTTTTCATTCAGCAAACCTTTTAAGGCCCCCATGACAAGCCCAGTGACCTAAATCATTCTGTTCTGCCCGTTTTGGGGAATGTATGCGTGGTATTGCCACTTTGGGTACTAAAGATGGAGACTGTCTTCAAATGGAGCCAATATTATGATAGTTTGATAATGTGATACAGATACAGAGTGAGAACTGTGGAAATATCACAAAAATTGGGTGTTAGGCGTGCCTCGGTGGCTCAGTCAGTTAGGCATCTGACTTTGGCTTGGGTCATGATCTCACAGTTTGTGAGTTTGAGCCTTGCACTAACAGTGTGGAGCCAGCCTGGGATTCTCTCTCTCCCTCTCTCTTTCCCTTCCCCACTTGTGCTTTCTCTCTCTTTCAAAATAAATAAATAAAAATTGGGTGTTAGACTTAAAATAAACACAGGTTTTGTGGTCAACTCAGTAAACCACAATATCTTGAAATGCTTGCTTTGTAGCAATCTGCACAAAGTAAACCATCCCAGGTATAGTTTTTAAAACAGTGTATGAGATAGCCTTCACTTTACTTGATGCGACTGCCTAGATTCTTCCTCCCTCTCATCTCCTCCTTTCCCTTCCTTCTCTTCCTTCCTTCTCTTTACTTTCCCTCTTCTCTTCATTTCTTTCCAAACTTCTGACCCTGGAATTCCAGGAGACAAACTTTCTTGGACTTTTTCTTTTAATACCGGTAAGCTTGTATGGTGGTTTAAAATACCTCTTAGTCTTTTGGATGATTTTGCTTTTTCCTTCAAGGGCTTCTGTTCTGGTCCTTCGTATTCTCTGTTGATCTTTGAGACTTCACATATGACCTCATTCATTTGTAGTTGTTTTACACTTGCCCAATGAAGTGCTCTTTTGGTCTAAAAATGGTGCATTTTGCACTTTTTAAGTCACATTTAGGGACCCAAGAATATATTGTAATGAATATTTCACGTTAAAAGTCCTGGTTCAATAGAAATAACTGCAAAAGTGATGCCAGAGTCTTTCAAGTTCTGGCCAAAACTATTGTTTTACAGTGAGGAAAGAGCTCTCCATTCTAGGGAATGTAAAGTATTGGTCTATTACATCTGAAGTTCAGTGTGTCCACTGAGAATCTTAGATACTCCATCTCTCTAGCTTATTCCTGTGTTTATACTCATTTAGACACCATTAAAGAATAAATGTGCTTCTTCTTTTAGGACAAAGGCAATCAGCTTGATCTCACACTTGATTTTACATGACCATTAGATCAGGTGGAGCAAAACCAAGTGTAATCAAATTCATAGTTCTCAGTACATGGGCCCTTGTGAATCTTTAATGAGACCCACCCAAAGGCAAACATATCTTGAGCATTGTTTGAAATACACAATGTAGAATAAAATTATACAGATGTACCTCTCATTAAGTCACAATATCCTGATTTAGCAAGCTCTGTGAAAAGTTGGCTACTCATAAAAGATCAAATGAAAGTTAGATATTTATAGTTTTGATCCTTGACATAAGTGTCCAGTTTATGGAAACAAGTCAATCTATGGATTAATTCATTTATTTGTTCTGCAAACACTAAGGCACTATATTAGTTTTGTATTACTGCTGTAACAAATTGCCACAAACTTAGTCACTGAAAATAATATAAATATATGATTGTATAGTACTGTATGTCAGAAGTTTGACACAGGTCACCCTGAACTAAAATGAAGGTGTTGGCAAGACTAAATTCCTTTCTGGAGACTCTAGGGGAGATTCGATTTCATTGCCTTTTCCAGCTTCGTGAAGCTGCTACATACTTTGGCTTATGAACCTCCTTCCCCCATATTCAGAGCCAGAAATGTTGCATCTCTTTTTAATCTTTCTCTTATCTTCATATTTTTCCCTCTGATGAAAGCCTGAAAAAGTTCTCCACTTCTAAGATTCATGTGATTAATTGGGTCCACCCGGATAATCTAGGACAGTCACCCCATCTCAAGGTCTATACCCTTAATCACACCTGCAAAGTCTCTTTTACTGTGTAAGGTAACATACTGACAGGTTCTGGGGACTAGGGTGTGGACAACTTTGGGGACCATCATTCTACCTACCATAGCTACTATGTTTCCCTTTTCAGGGCACTAGTCATATAAAGCAAAAAACAAAAAAAACAAAAAACAAAAACAAAAACAAAACCACAACGGTCTTACTTCCTGGAGCTTTTGTTATTAGAGGATGAATAGTAGGCCAAGATCTTGATGCCTCTGTGAAAAAATAGGTAGCAATCATTTAGGTAACATACCCATCATTGGGCCAGGTTAAATTAAGCAGTGTGAAAAAGACCATGGTTTGGGAGGCAGGGCACATCTGGGTTCCAATTCTCAGCCAATTGCTTAACTGAGAAAAAAAAAGAAACTGGAATCTGCCTAATCTTGCTGAGCCCAGTTTCTTTAACTATAAATAGGGGGAAATATCACCCATCAAGCAGGACTGTTATTGAGGATTAAATGAAATTGCATATGCAAACGCACAGTGCATAGGCATAGAGTGAATGCTCAAAAAAATATCATTTCTCTTCCTTAAAAAAGGTGTCATTATATGAAATTTGGAAACATGATTCCAAGGTCAAACAACAGGACTGTTTTCAGTTGGTATTATTTAGAGGCATGAAGAAAATCTCCCTGACTCTAATTTATCTTTTATCACATTTCCTGAAACTTAAGAACTAGAAATATATTCTTTTGGCTTATGGTCCACTTTCTAAGTGTGCTCATTAAATATAGAGTTGTTATCAAGAAGGATAAAACATGAAGCTGTTATAAGTAATTGTCACTGTAATGTGAATTTGTCAAAGGAGGCTGATTAAAGCTGATTAAGTTAGGGGTCATTTTGTTGTGAGCAAAACAGAGAAGAGAAAATAAGCTTATGTGATAGTTCAACTCTTAAGAAGGGCAGACCTGATTAAAGTGCCAAAGTTGGTAGCATTTGGACTTCTCTTTTGTGGAGAGGGAACTTAATGGAGGAAGAAACTGAGAAGGAAAATCAGGGAGATTTGAGTTCACATTTCCCCACTGCTCTCTGTATCTAAAGATGTCCCTGCTGGCTTGATTCATTAGACATCATCTATTTAGGGGACACTAAATGAGACTGAGAGATAATCTTAGTTGTATTATAGTATTGAGCACAAACTCATTCTTCTATTCAAGGATAATACTTCCACTGAGTGGATATTGAGTTTGAAAGTATCATCCCTATGGGGTTTGGAACCAGGCAGATTTCTGAAAGTTTATTTCTTGGGATGAGGGGAAGGAGACCATGCCAAATTCAGGCATGACTTCCCTCTCTGTGAAGATGGAAACTAAGTAAGCAGAGGAACAGAACAACCTGACTGGTTTCTGGGGAGAGGGGACATTAAGGAAGCAGATGGTACCACAAGGGTCCATTAAGGGAGACAGACATGAGGATGTGAGTCCAGAAGACTGGATTAAGACCCCAGGAGCTTAGTTCTCAGGATGGGACAGGCAGGTTGCTTGTATCATGACAGAGGACAAAGTTAAACACAGACATTAGAGTTTCATTTCAATTAGTGATGGGAAGGCTGAGTTAAATTTCTAAGACTGAGATCCATGTTTGATAATGGTTCCTATATTATTGGAAGATACACATTTCACAAGGTAAGACAGTGAGCAGGGTAACACAAAAGACTTGTGGTTGCATGAGGACTGTGGGCAAATGAATGAGTTTACATTAGTTACAGGAACAGGTTTGGAAAGTTGCCACCGGTGGGTGGGGATACAGGCTACGACATACATTAGAAAATAAATGCTAAGAGAAGTTCCCATGGAGAGGAACTATTTTGGGAAAGAGGCAGCATGAAGGAAAGCTAAGTGTGGAGGCTCTAGGTTAATGCCCCAGGGCTCCAGGGCTCTCAGCTCCTCACCTGCAATATGGACATAAAAATGGTATCTTATAGGTTTGTGATGAAATCAAAATGAGATAATGCCTGTGAAGCACTTCGTGTAGTGACTGACATAGTAAATAAACACTCAATACAGTTTAGGATCTACCATTTATTTTAATGATTCTGAGCCACAGAGCTATTTCTCTATTTCCTCTAGGGGCTGAGACCTGGGATTGCTGAGTATTGGTATTCAGACCTTCCATTATCTGAGGGGAGTGCAGAGGGGAGCTTACACCCCCTCTTTCCCCTACTGACTTTCTCCTATCCGGGATTAAAATTTAAGTTGGAGTATGGCAGTTTGCATGGATAGTCCTTCCTTCTAAATATTATCATAGGGAGGCATCTTCTTCTTTTTTTTTTAGGTTAACTTTATTAATTTACAGAGAGAAAGAGAGAGAGAGAGAGAGAGAGAGAGAGAGAGCAAGCAGGGGAGGGGCAGAGAGAGGCAGAGAGAGGGAGGCAGAGAATCCCAAGTAGGCTCCAGGCTGCCAGCGCAGAGCCCGACCCTGAGATCATGACCTGAACTAAAATCAAGAGTGAGATGCTTAAACAACTGAACCACCCAGGCGCCCCTGAGAGGCATCTTCTTTCTTGCTCCATAATGAAATTAACATCATAAATCCAATAATTACTCCCATCGAGTACTTGAGGGGCACATGCGTATTAGGTGCTCACCGACACTCAACACTCAGAGGAAATAGTGTAAACAAAAGTTGACATGCTCTAAAAGAGTCTGCAATTGAGAAATACTCTAGGAAATGATAACCCCTAAAGTTTGTGACATATACTCCAGATATTTTAATAAATACTGTTAAGATATCCAGCTTATTTTCTTTCTAATATTATCATGGAGTCCATTTTCATATCAAATTTTCATAGAGCAGCATACTGTTTCTATCAAGAATAATGACAAATTCCATATCACTTTCATTCACATGTTTGTCTCTATATATAATCACTATTAAAATCACAGGCTTGAGTGGAAAAAAGAAAAAAAATATGAATGGCAAATCATACAGAGAAATCAAATTGGTTCAGCACATAAAATATTCCATTTTCAAATGCCTTGCAATATAAATGAAATAGATTGAGTAGTGCTATTTTCGAGGCTGTCCCCTATTCAGCGTTTATGATGAACTCTCTTGAAATGAGAGAACATTCAGTCTTTACTGAAGTGTTCCTGGTATTTCTTAAGGAGATGACTTTCAGGGATTTTATATAAGAAATAAATACCAAAAAAATCTATGTCCAGACTATTTTCACGATTAGGTAAATCCTAAATCTTGAAGAATTTAGAGTCTTGATTTTTTTTTAAAGTGTTAAGAGGCTGTAGGTTATTAGTAAATTTCTCTTTGGGAGAAGTTCAGCATTTTGCACATTTAAATAAATATTTTACATGCAAAGAAACTCAATCTGCCATTTCTGATCCTATGTATATATTTGAATCCACTAAATCTATTAAGAAGTGAATACATATTCATTGCATACTTGCTATATAACCAGTACTGTGACAGGTGCTATGAAATTTAAGATATAAATCAATTATAGATTATAATCTTTATCCTATAGGAGCTTTGATTAATGTTAGGAAAGCATACATGGTAGAGTATATATAATAAAATCTTGCCTGGTGGAGGTCAAACTATAAGAGCAATAGAGTTAAGAAGTGAAGAGGTCACTGTGATTCATAGTACTCCAGGAAGACTTCCTGAAGGAGGTTGCACTTAAGCTGAAAAAGAGTGTCACATGGGGGACAGTGGTATTCTAGACCTGAGAGAGGCTAACAGGGGTTTGAATGTGACACCAATGAAAGAGAGTGAGAAGAGAGGCCTGTCCATGAGGTAACAGGAGGAAACAGTGGGTCTGTAGGATAAAACCTACAGTGTATGGAGGGCCTAGAAGTATAAGTTGAAAAGCAATAAACAGCAGGGTGTGTTCCACTGGCCTGGCCTATGTGGTCATCTAAAACAGATACCACTGAGCTTCGTCCTGGGGAGAGCTCAGTGGTTACTGGTATTGAGGGTCATGTGCAGCCGTGGGTCTACCTGTCGGTGGGATTACCAGCCTTGCTGGGCGGGACTCGTGACATCATAAAACATGAAGGTAGCTGAATCCAGGCCAGAACTAACATTTGCTCAAGACTGGGTCCCAAAAAGTCTTCACAGCATCTTCATCAGTAGATTCCATCTCAAGAAACTACTTTCTGAGTGACCAGGAGGAAGATGGGGGCATAGGAGGACGCTGGGCTCACCTCGTCCTGCTGATCACTTAGATTCCACCCACACCTGCCTACATAACCCAGAAAACCGCCAGAAGAGGAACAGAACGGACTCTCCACAGCCAAGTGTGGACAAGAGGCCCACGGAAGAGGGTAGGAAGGGCAGAGAGGCAGTGTGTGCTACATGGACTGGCAGGAGGGAGCTAGGGCAGTGGAGGAGCAGCCTGCCCAGCAAGGCAGAGCCCCCAAAGTCTGGCTTGCAAAAGTGGAGGGGCCGGACAACGTGAGTTCTGACAGCCAGCAGGACTTAACATCTGGAATGTTAAAAGTCAACAGATCTGGGGTGCCTGGGTGGCTCAGTCAGTTAAGCGTCTGACTTCAGCTCAGGTCATGATCTCACAGCTTGTGAGTTCAAGCCCCGATTTGGGCTCTTTGCTGACAGCTTGGAGCCTGGAGCCTGCTTCAGATTCTGTGTCTCCTTCTCTCTCTGCCCCTCCCCCGCTCACACTCTGTCTCTCTCTCTCTCTCTCAAAAAATAAATAAATGTTAAAAAAATTTTTTTTTAATTAAAAAAAAAGTCAACTGCTCTACTCTGGGAGAGTGTGGAAGGCAAGAGGACGCTGGGAGGGAGAGTTGTTGAGCCCCAGAAGACAGAGCTCATCTTGGTGGGAAACAAAGGCACTGGCAAGTGCCCTTTCCCTCTCCCATCCCCCAGCCAAAATTCCAAAGGGAACCAGTTCCCATCACTGAAGTTGCTTGCAGCGCGCAAACACCCAACCCTGTGCTTCTGTGGATCCATCCCTCCGACGGCCTGCCTCCCTCCCGGTGCTGCAGGGCCCCTCCCGCAGGGGACCACCTACAACAAAGCCTGCCCCTCCTGCCCCTGTGCACCTTGCAGATCCACCCCGGCTAATACACCCTTGGCCAGATCCCATCAAAGCAGCACCACAAGCCTGGCAGTGTGCAAGTAGCCCAGACAGGGGCCACACCACTCCACAGTGAGTCCTGCCCCTGGGAGAGGGGAAGATAAGGTACACACCAGTCTGACTGTGGCCCCAGCAATGGGCTGGGGGCAGACATCGGGTCTGACTGCGGCCCCACCCACCAACACAAGTTACTCCGGACAGCACAAGGAAAGTGCCCTGCAGTTTGGAGCTACTGCAGGAACTACCCAAAATGACGAAACAGAAGAATTCTCCTCAAAAGAAACTCCAGGAAGTAGCGACAGCTAATGAACTGATCAAAAACGATTTACACAATATAACAGAACAAGAATTTAGAATAATAGTCATAAAATTAATCGCTGGGCTTGAAAAAAGCATAGAAGACAACAAAGAATCTATTGCTATGGAGATCAAGGGACTAAGAAATAGTCATGAGGAACTAAAAAATGCTATAAATGAGGTGCAAAATAAAACAGAGGCGGCCATAGCACGGATTGAAGAGGCAGAGCAGAGAATAGGTGAATTAGAAGATAAAATTATGGAATAAGAGGAAGCTGAGGAAAGAGAGATAAAAAAATCCAGGAGTACCAGGGAGAATAGAGAACTAAGTGATGCAATCAAATGGAACAATATCCGTATCATAGGAATTCCAGAAGAGGAAGAGAGAGAGAAAGGGGCTGAAGGTGTACTTGAACAAATCATAGCTGAGAACTTCCCCGATCTGGGGAAGGAAAAAGGCATTGAAATCCAAGAGGCACAGAGAAGTCCCTTCAAACGTAACTTGAATCAATCTTCTGCACAATATATCATAGTGAAACTGGCAAAATACAAGGATAAAGAGAAAATTCTGAAAGCAGCTAGGGATAAACAGGCTCTAACTTACAGAGGCAGACACATAAGAATAGTGGCAGACCTATCTACTGAAACTTGGCAGGCCAGAAAGGAATGGCAAGAAATCTTCAATGTGATGAACAGAAAAAATATGCAGCCGAGAACCCTTTATCCAGCAAGTCTGTCATTCAGAATAGGAGAGATAAAGGTTTTCCCAAACAAACAAAAACTGAAGGAATTCATCACCACTAAACCAGCCCTACAAGAGATCCTAAGAGTGATTCTGTGAGTGAAATGTTGCAAGGACCATAAAGTACCAGAGACATCACTACAAGCATGAAACCTACAGACATCACAATGACTCTAAACCCTTAACTTTCAATAATAACAATGAATATAAATGGACTAAATGCTCCAACAAAAAGACACAGGGTATCAGACTGGATAAAAAAACAAGACCCATCTAGTCGCTGTCTACAAGAGACTCATTTTAGACCTGAGGACACCTTCAGATTGAAAGTGAGGAGATGAAGAACTATCTATCATGCTACTGGAAGTCAAAAGAAAGCTGGGGTAGCCATACTTATATCAGACAAACTAGACTTTAAATTAAAGGCTGTAACAAGAGATGAAGAAGGGTATTGTATAATAATTATAGGGTCTATCCATCAGGAAGAGCTAACAATTATAAATGTCTATGCACTGAATACGGAAGCCCCCAAATATATAAAACAATTAATCACAAACATAAGCAACCTTATTGATAAGAATGTGGTCATTGCAGGAGACTTTAATACCCCACTTACAACAATGGATAGATCATCTAGACACAGGATCAATAAAGAAACAAGGGCCCTGAATGATACATTGGATCAGATGGACTTGACAGATATATTTAGAACTCTGCATCCCAAAGCAACAGAATATACTTTCTTCTCGAGTGCACGTAGAACATTCTCCAAGATAGATCACATACTGGGTCACAAAACAGCCCTTCATAAGTATAAAAGAATTGAAATCATACCATGCACACTTTCAGACCACAATGCTATGAAACTTGAAATCAACCACAGGAAAAAGTCTGGAAAACCTCCAAAAGCATGGAGGTTAAAGAACACCGTACCAAAGAATGAATGGGTCAACCAGGCAACTAGAGAAGAAATTAAAAAATATACAGAAACAAATGAAGATGAAAATACAACAATCCAAACGTTTTGGGATGCAGTGAAGGCAGTCCTGAGAGGAAAATACATTGCAATCCAGGCCTATCTCAAGAAACAAGAAAAATCCCAAATACAAAATCTAACAGCACACCTAAAGGAAATAGAAGCAGAGCAGCAAACACACCCAAACCCAGCAGAAGAAGAGAAATAACAAACATCAGAGCAGAAATAAACAATATAGAATCTAAAAAAAACTGTAGAGCAGATCAATGAAAGCAAGAGTTGGTTTTTTGAAAAAATAAACAAAATTGATAAACCCCTAGCCAGGCTTCTCAAAAAGAAAAGGGAGGTGACCCAAATAGATAAAATCATGAATGAAAATGGAATTATTACAACCAATCCCTCAGAAATACAAGCAATAATCAGGGAATACTATGGAAAATTATATGCAAAACAAACGGGACAACCTGGAAGAAATGGACAAATTCCTAAGCACCCACACACTTCCAGAACTCAAATAGGAAGAAATAGGAAACTTGAACAGACCCATAACCAGTGAAGAAATTGAATCAGTTATCAAAAATCTCTCAACAAATAAAATCCAGGACCAGATGGCTTCCCTGAGGAATTCTACCAGACATTTAAAGCAGAGAAAATACCTATCCTTCTCAGGCTGTTCCAAAAAATAGAAAGGGAAGGAAAACTTCCAGACTCATTCTATGAAGCCAGCATTACTTTGATTCCCAAACCAGACAGAGACCCAGCAAAAAAAGAGAACTACAGGCCAATATCCTTGATGAATATGGATGCAAAAATTCTCAACACGGTATTAGCAAATTGAATTCAGCAGCATATAAAAAGAATTATTCACCATGATCAAGTGGGATTCATTCTTGGGCTGCAGGGCTGGTTCAACATTCACAAATCAATCAGTGTGATACATCACATTAATAAAAGAAAAGATAAGAACCATATGATCCTATCAATCGATGCAGAAAAAGCATTTGACAAAATTCAGCATCCTTTCTTAATAAAAACCCTTGAGAAATTCAGGATAGAAGGAACATACTTAAACATCATAAAAGCCATTTATGAAAAGCCCACAGCTAATATCATCCTCAATGGGAAAAACTGAGAGCTTTCCCCCTGAGATCAGGAACACGACAGGGGTATCCACTCTCACCGCTGTTGTTTAACATAGTGTTGGAAGTTCTAGCATCAGCAATCAGACAACAAAAGGAAACCAAAGGCATGAAAATTGGCAAAGATGAAGTCAAGCTTTTACTTTTTGCAGATGACGTGATATTATACATGGAAAATCCGACAGACTCCACCAAAAGTCTGCTAGAACTGATACATGAATTCAGCAAAGTCGCAGGATACAAAATCAATGTACAGAAATCAGTTGCATTCTTATACACTAATAGTGAAGCAACAGAAGGACAAATAAAGAAACTGATCCCATTCACAATTGCACCAAGAAGCATAAAATACCTAGGAAGAAACCTGACCAAAGATGTAAAAGATCTGTATGCTGAAAACTATAGAAAGCTTATGAAGGAAATTGAAGAGGATATAAAGAAATGGAAAAACATTCTGTGCTCATGGATTGGAAGAATAAATATTGTTAAAATGTCAATACTGCCCAAAGGTATCTACACATTCAATGCAATCCCAATCAAAATTGCACCAGCATTCTTCTCGAAGCTAGAACAAGCAATCCTAAAATTTGTATGGAACCACAAAAGACCCCGAATAGCCAAAGTAATATTGAAGAAGAAGACCAGAGTGGGAGGCTTCACAATCCCAGACTTTAGCCTCTACTACACAGCTGTAATCATCAAGACAGCATGGTATTGGCACAAAAACAGACACATAGACCAATGGAATAGAATACAGACTCCAGAATTGGACCCACAAATGTATGGCCAACTAACCTTTGACAAAGCAGGAAAGAGTATCCAGTGGAAACAAGACAGTCTCTTTAGCAAATGGTGCTGGGAGAACTGGACAGCAACATGCAGAAGAATGAAACTAGACCACTTTCTTACACCTTTCACAAAAACTCAAAATGGATAATGGACCTGAATGTGAGACAGGAAACTATCACAACTCTAGAGGAGAAAGCAGGAAAAAAACCTCTTTGACTTCAGCCGCAGCAATTTCTTACTTGACACATCTCCAAAGGCAAGGGAATTAAAAGCAACAATGAACTATTGGGACCTCATGAAGATAAAAGCTTCTGCACTGCAAAGGAGACAACCAACAAAACTAAAAGGCAACTGACGGAATGGGAAAAGATATTTGCAAATGACATATCGGACACAGGGCTAGTATCCAAAATCTATAAAGAGCTTATCAAACTCCACACCTGAAAAACAAATAACCCAGTGAAGAAATGGGCAGAAAACATGAATAGACACTTCTCTAAAGAAGACATCCGGATGGCCAACAGGCACATGAGAAGATGTTCAACGTCGCTCCTTATCAGGGAAATACAAATCAAAACCACACTCAGATATCACCTCACGCCAGTCAGAGTGGCCAAAATGAAGAAATCAGGAGACTATAGATGCTGGAGAGGATGAGGAGAAACAGGAACCCTCTTGCACTGTTGGTGGAAATGCAAACTGGTGCAGCCACTCTGGAAAACAGTGTGGAGGTTCCTCAAAAAATTAAAAATAGATCTACCCTATGACCTAGCAATAGCACTGCTAGGAATTTACCCATGGGATACAGGAGTGCTGATGCATAGGGGCACTTGTACCCCAATGTTTATAGCAGCACTCTCAACAATAGCCAAAGTATGGAAAGAGCCTAAATGTCCATCACCTGATGAATGGATAAAGACACTGTGGTTTATATACACAATGGAATACTACTTGGCAATGAGAAAGAATGAAATCTGGCCTTTTGTAGCAACGTGGATGGAACTGGAGACTGTTTTGCTAAGTGAAATAAGTCATACAGAGAAAGACAGATACCACATGTTTTCATTCTTATGTGGATCCTGAGAAACTTAACAGAAGACCATGCGGGAGGGGAAGGAAAAAAAAGTTATGGAGGGAGCCAAACCATAAGAGACTCTTAAAAATTGAGAATAAACTGAGGGATGATGGGGGTGGGAGGGAGGGCAGAGTGTGTGATGGGCACTGAAGAGGGCACCTGTTGGGATGAGCACTGGGTGTTGTATGGAAACCAATTTGACAATAAATTTCATATTAAAGAAAAATAAATAAATAAAACAGATACCATTACTGTAACTTCCACAATAAATCCCAGGGATAAAAGCTACAGCATAGGGCATATAGTCAATGGTATTGTTGAATCACTGTTGTACACCTAAAACTAATGTAGCATTATGTGCCAACAATAGTTAAATAAAAAGAAATAGACACATATGAAAACACTGTTTTCAAAAAAATAAATAGATACCATTATTTAGGTACAACTTGAACTTGGATACTGCTAAAGAAAGGGATGAGCTTAAATGTTTTTTTAAAACCTTGTTATCATGTAAGTAAGCCATGTGAATTACTTATTTTTAAATCCCCTCACACTAAAATATATACAGATAAAATGATATGATGTTTATTTACTTCAGAATAATCTGACAGTGGGAGAGAAAAGTAGTTGAGGATAGAGATGAAACAAAATTGGTCATGAGTTGGTAACTGTTGATGCTGAATTGTGGGCACATGCAATTTGTTATACAATTGTACCTATTTTTTGGTTTGAAATTTTCCATAAGAAAACAATTTTTAAAATTTCCTCCTACATTATCTGTATGATGCATCATTGTTGTTTTTTTTCTTCTTTAGTTAGTTAACATACAGTGTAGTCTTGGCTTCAGGAGTAGATGCCAGTGACTCATCACTTACATATAACACTCAGTGCTCATCCCAACAAGTGCCCTCCTCAATGCCCACCACCCATTTCCCCATCCCCATCAACCCTCAGTTTGTACTCTGTATTTAAGAGTCTCCTATGGTTTGCCTCCCTCTCTGTTTTTATCTTATTTTTCCTTCCCTTCCCCATGATCATCAGTTAAGTTTCTCAAATTCCACATATGAGTGAAATCATATGGTATCTGTCTTTCTCTGACTTATTTTGCTTAGCATAATATCCTCCAGTTCCATCCACATTGTTGCAAATGGCAAGATTTCATTCTTTTTCATTGTCAAATAGTATTCCAGTATGTGTGTGTGTGTGTGTGTGTGTGTGTGTGTGTGTGTGTGTGTGTTTTAAAAGTTTTTTTTTTAAAGTTTATGAGTTTATTATTTCTAGGAGAGACAGAGAGCACACCTGCACAAGTGGGGGAGGGGCAGAGACAGAGAGGGAGACACAGAATCCAAAGCAGACTCAAGGCTCTGAGACGTCAGCACAGAGCCTGACATGGGGCTCAAACCCACAAACCATGAGATCATGACCTGAGCCAAAGTCAGAAGATCAACCGACTGAGCCATGCAGGTGCCCCATATAAACCACATCTTCTTAATCCAATCATCAGTTGGTGGATATTTGGGCTCTTTCCATAATTTGGCTATTGTTGATAGCATAGCTATAAACGTTGGGGTCCATGTGCCTGTTGTAATCAGCACTCCTATATCCTTTGGATAAATTCCTAGTAGTGCAACTGCTGGGTTGTAAGGTAACTCTACTTTTAATTTTTTGAGGAACCTCCACACTGTTTTCCAGAGTGGCTGCACAAGTCTGCATTCCCCTCAACAGTGTAAGAGGGTTTTCCCTTTCTCTACATCCTCACCAACATCTGTTGTTTCCAGAGTTGTTAATTTTAGCCATTCTGACAGGTGTGAGGCAGTATCATTGTGGTTTTTATTTGTATTTCCCTAATGATGAGCAATGTTGAGCATCTTTTCATGTGTCTGTTTGTCATATGAATGTCTTCTTTGGAAAAGTGTCTATTCATGTCTTCTGCCCATTTCTTCACTGGATTATTTGTTTTTTTGGGGGGTGGAGTTCAGTAACTTCTTTATAGATTTTTGATACTAAGCTTTACCTGATATATCATTTGCAAATATCTTCTCCCATTTTGTCGGTTGCCTTTTAGTTTTGTTGATTGTTTCCTTTTTTGTGCAGAAGTTTTTTTACCTTGATGAGGTTCCAATAGTTCATTTTTGCTTTTATTTCCCTTGCCTTCAGAGACATGTCAAGTAAGAAGTTGCTGTGGCTGAGGTCAAAGATGTTGCTGCCTGTTTTCCCCTATAAGATTCTGATGGTTTCCTGTCTCACATTTAGGTCTTTCATCCATTTTGAATTTATTTTTGTGTCTGGTGTAAGAAAGTGATCCAGTCTCATTCTTCTGCATGTTGCTGTCCAGTTCTCCCAGCACCATTTGCTAAAGAGACTCTTTTTCCATTGGATACTCTCTCCTACTTTGTCAAAGATTAGTTGGTCATATATTTGTGGGCCCATTTCTGGGTTCTCTATTCTATTCCATTGATCTATATGTCTGTTTTTGTGCCAGTACCATACTGTCTTGATGATTACAGCTTTGTAATACATCTTGAAGTCTGGGATTGTGATGCCTCTTGCTTTAGTTTTCTTTTTCAACATTACTTTGGGTATTTGGGGTCTTTTGTGGTTCCATACAAAGTTTAGGATTGTTTGTTCTAGCTCTGTGAAGAATGCTGGTGCTGTTTTGATTGGGATTGCATTGAATGTGTAGATTGGGGAGTACTGACATTTTAACAATATTTGTTCTTCCAGTATGATGCATCATTTTGTGAAATTGATGTCTTTCTGTCCTACCAAATTTTCTGACTCCCCCCCGCCCCCAACACCCTTAAGGAAGGCGAACATGAAAAACATTTCTTCAACCATCTTTTATGATAATTTCATTTATAATTCCTATTACCTTTAAAAGGAATAGGGCCTGAGCCTTGCTAACTTTTAATCTTGTGTATATAGTTTACTTCAATGCTTTGCGTGGGGAATGCACAAATACTCTTTATCTTATGGTTTTGTCGAGCAAGTATCAGTGCAGGACACTTACTCTGATTCGTGTGCCTGCTAAGTGTTGGAATCCGTAATCATGTGCAGTCACCCATTTAATGGGTTTCTAGTTAATTCATATTTTTGTGATGATTATCAGTTACATACCATTTATTTATTTATTTATTTTTTATTTATTTATTTTTTTAATTTTTTTATTTTTATTTATTTTTTTTTTATATATGAAATTTACTGTCAAATTGGTTTCCATACAACACCCAGTGCTCATCCCAAAAGGTGCCCTCCTCAATACCCATCACCCACCCTGCCCTCCCTCCCACCCCCCATCAACCCTCAGTTTGTTCTCAGTTTTTAACAGTCTCTTATGCTTTGGCTCTCTCCCACTCTAACCTCTTTTTTTTTTTTTTTTTTCCTTCCCCTCCCCCATGGGTTTCTGTTATGTTTCTCAGGATCCACATAAGAGTGAAACCATATGGTATCTGTCTTTCTCTGTATGGCTTATTTCACTTAGCATCACACTCTCCAGTTCCATCCATGTTGCTACAAAAGGCCATATTTCATTTTTTCTCATTGCCACGTAGTATTCCATTGTGTATATAAACCACAATTTCTTTATCCATTCATCAGTTGATGGACATTTAGGCTCTTTCCATAATTTGGCTATTGTTGAGAGTGCCGCTATAAACATTGGGGTACAGGTGCCCCTATGCATCAGTACTCCTGTATCCCTTGGATAAATTCCTAGCAGTGCTATTGCTGGGTCATAGGGTAGGTCTATTTTTAATTTTCTGAGGAACCTCCACACTGCTTTCCAGAGCGGCTGCACCAATTTGCATTCCCACCAACAGTGCAAGAGGGTTCCTGTTTCTCCACATCCTCTCCAGCATCTATAGTCTCCTGATTTCTTCATTTTGGCCACTCTGACTGGCGTGAGGTGGTATCTGAGTGTGGTTTTGATTTGTATTTCCCTGATAAGGAGCGACGTTGAACATCTTTTCATGTGCCTGTTGGCCATCCGGATGTCTTCTTTAGAGAAGTGTCTATTCATGTTTTCTGCCCATTTCTTCACTGGGTTATTTGTTTTTCGGGTGTGGAGTTTGATGAGCTCTTTATAGATTTTGGATACTAGCCCTTTGTCCGATGTGTCATTTGCAAATATCTTTTCCCATTCCGTTGGTTGCCTTTTAGTTTTGTTGGTTGTTTCCTTTGCTGTGCAGAAGCTTTTTATCTTCATAAGGTCCCAGTAATTCACTTTTGCTTTTAATTCCCTTGCCTTTGGGGATGTGCCGAGTAAGAGATTGCTACGGCTGAGGTCAGAGAGGTCTTTTCCTGCTTTCTCCTCTAAGGCTTTGATGGTTTCCTGTCTCACATTCAGGTCCTTTATCCATTTTGAGTTTATTTTTGTGAATGGTGTGAGAAAGTGGTCTAGTTTCAACCTTCTGCATGTTGCTGTCCAGTTCTCCCAGCACCATTTGTTGAAGAGACTGTCTTTTTTCCATTGGATGTTCTTTCCTGCTTTGTCAAAGATGAGTTGGCCATACGTTTGTGGGTCTAGTTCTGGGGTTTCTATTCTATTCCATTGGTCTATGTGTCTGTTTTTATGCCAATACCATGCTGTCTTGATGATGACAGCTTTGTAGTAGAGGCTAAAGTCTGGGATTGTGATGCCTCCTGCTTTGGTCTTCTTCTTCAAAATTACTTTGGCTATTCGGGGCCTTTTGTGGTTCCATATGAATTTTAGGATTGCTTGTTCTAGTTTCGAGAAGAATGCTGGTGCAATTTTGATTGGGATTGCATTGAATGTGTAGATAGCTTTGGGTAGTATTGACATTTTGACAATATTTATTCTTCCAATCCATGAGCAGGGAATATCTTTCCATTTCTTTATATCTTCTTCAATTACCTGCATAAGCTTTCTATAGTTTTCAGCATACAGATCTTTTACATTTTTGGTTAGATTTATTCCTAGGTATTTTATGCTTCTTGGTGCAATTGTGAATGGGATCAGTTTCTTCATTTGTCTTTCTGTTGCTTCATTGTTAGTGTATAAGAATGCAACTGATTTCTGCACATTGATTTTGTATCCTGCAACTTTGCTGAATTCATGTATCAGTTCTAGCAGACTTTTGGTGGAGTCTATCGGATTTTCCATGTATAATATCATGTCATCTGCAAAAAGCGAAAGCTTGACTTCATCTTTGCCAATTTTGATGCCTTTGATTTCCTTTTGTTGTCTGATTGCTGATGCTAGAACTTCCAGCACTATATTAAACAGCAGCGGTGACAGTGGGCATCCCTGTCGTGTTCCTGATCTCAGGGAAAAAGCTCTCAGTTTTTCCCCGTTGAGGATGATGTTAGCTGTGGGCTTTTCATAAATGGCCTTTATGATCTTTAAGTATGTTCCTTCTATCCCGACTTTCTCAAGGGTTTTTATTAAGAAAGGGTGCTGGATTTTGTCAAAGGCCTTTTCTGCATCGATTGACAGGATCATATGGTTCTTCTCTTTTTTTTGTTAATGTGATGTATCACGTTGATCGATTTGCGAATGTTGAACCAGCCCTGCATCCCAGGAATGAATCCCACTTGATCATGGTGAATAATTCTTTTTATATGCTGTTGAATTCGATTTGCTAGTATCTTATTAAGAATTTTTGCATCCATATTCATCAGGGATATTGGCCTGTAGTTCTCTTTTTTTACTGGGTCTCTGTCTGGTTTAGGAATCAAAGTAATACTGGCTTCATAGAATGAGTCTGGAAGTTTTCCTTCCCTTTCTATTTCTTGGAATAGCTTGAGAAGGATAGGTATTTTCTCTGCTTTAAATGTCTGGTAGAACTCCCCTGGGAAGCCATCTGGTCCTGGACTCTTATTTGTTGGGAGATTTTTGATAACCGATTCAATTTGTTCGCTGGTTATGGGTCTGTTCAAGCTTTCTATTTCCTCCTGATTGAGTTTTGGAAGAGTGTGGGTGTTTAGAAATTTGTCCATTTCTTCCAGGTTGTCCAATTTGCTGGCATATAATTTTTCATAGTATTCCCTGATAATTGTTTGTATCTCTGAGGGACTGGTTGTAATCATTCCATTTTCATTCATGATTTTATCTATTTGGGTCATCTCCCTTTTCTTTTTGAGAAGCCTGGCTAGAGGTTTGTCAATTTTGTTTATTTTTTCAAAAAACCAACTCTTGGTTTCGTTGATCTGCTCTACAGTTTTTTTAGATTCTATATTGTTTATTTCTGCTCTGATCTTTATTATTTCTCTTCTTCTGCTGGGTTTAGGCTGCTTTTGCTGTTCTGCTCCTATTTCCTTTAGGTGTGCTGTTAGATTTTGTATTTGGGATTTTTCTTGTTTCTTGAGATAGGCCTGGATTGCAATGTATTTTCCTCTCAGGACTGCCTTCGCTGCATCCCAAAGCGTTTGGATTGTTGTATTTTCATTTTCGTTTGTTTCCATATATATTTTAATTTCTTCTCGAATTGCCTGGTTGACCCACTCATTCGTTAGTAGGGTGTTCTTTAACCTCCATGCTTTTGGAGGTTTTCCAGACTTTTTCCTGTGGTTGATTTAAAGCTTCATAGCATTGTGGTCTGAAAGTATGCATGGTATAATTTCAATTCTTGTAAACTTATGAAGGGCTGTTTTGTGACCCAGTATATGATCTATCTTGGAGAATGTTCCATGTGCACTCGAGAAGAAAGTATATTCTGTTGCTTTGGGATGCAGAGTTCTAAATATATCTGTCAAGTCCATCTGATCCAATGTATCATTCAGGGCCCTTGTTTCTTTATTGACTGTGTGTCTAGATGATCTATCCATTTCTGTAAGTGGGGTGTTAAAGTCCCCTGCAATGACCACATTCTTATCAATAAGGTTGCTTATGTTTATGAGTAATTGTTTTATATATCTGGGGGCTCGGGTATTTGGCGCATAGACATTTATAATAGTTAGCTCTTCCTGGTGGATAGACCCTGTGATTATTATATAATGCCCTTCTTCATCTCTTGTTACAGCCTTTAATTTAAAGTCTAGTTTGTCTGATATAAGTATGGCTACTCCAGCTTTCTTTTGGCTTCCAGGAGCATGATAAATAGTTCTCCATCCCCTCACTCTCAATCTAAAGGTGTCCTCAGATCTCAAATGAGTCTCTTGTAGACAGCAAATAGATGGGTCTTGTTTTTTTATCCATTCTGATACCCTATGTCTTTTAGTTGGTGCATTTAATCCATTTACATTCAGTGTTATTATAGAAAGATATGGGTTTAGAGTCATTGTGATGTCTGTATGTTTTATGCTTGTAGTGATGTCTCTGGTACTTTGTCTCACAGGATCCCCCTTAGGATCTCTTGTAGGGCTGGTTTCGTGGTGACAAATTCCTTCAGTTTTTGTTTGTTTGGGAAGACCTTTATCTCTCCTTCTATTCTAAATGACAGACTTGCTGGATAAAGGATTCTCGGCTGCATATTTTTTCTGTTTAGCACACTGAAGATATCGTGCCAAGCCTTTCTGGCCTGCCAAGTTTCAAAGGAGAGATCAGTCACGAGTCTTATAGGTCTCCCTTTATATGTGAGGGCACGTTTATCCCTTGCTGCTTTCAGAATTTTCTCTTTATCCTTGTATTTTGCCAGTTTCACTATGATATGTCGTGCAGAAGATCGATTCAAGTTACGTCTGAAGGGAGTTCTCTGTGCCTCTTGGATTTCAATGCCTTTTTCCTTCCCCAGTTCAGGGAAGTTCTCAGCTATAATTTCTTCAAGTACCCCTTCAGCACCTTTCCCTCTCTCTTCCTCCTCTGGGATACCAATTATGCGTATATTATTTCTTTTTAGTGTATCACTTAGTTCTCTAATTTTCCCCTCCTACTCCTGGATTTTTTTATCTCTCTTTCTCTCAGCTTCCTTTTTCCATAACTTTATCTTCTAGTTCACCTATTTTCTCCTCTGCCTCTTCAATCCGACCTGTCGTCGTTTCCATTTTGTTTTGCATTTCATTTAAAGCGCTTTTCAGCTCCTCGTGACTGTTCTTTAGTCCCTTGATCTCTGTAGCAAGAGATTCTCTGCTGTCCTCTATACTGTTTTCAAGCCCAGCGATTAATTTTATGACTATTATTCTAAATTCACTTTCTGTTATATTATTTAAATCCTTTTTGATCAGTTCATTGGCTGTTGTTATTTCCTGGAGATTCTTCTGAGGGGAATTCTTCCGTTTGGTCATTTTGGATAGTCCCTGGAGTGGTGAGGACCTGCAGGGCACTTCCCCTGTGCTGTGGTGTATAACTGGAGTTGGTGGGCGGGGCCGCAGTCCGACCTGATGTCTGCCCCCAGCCCACCGCTGGGGCCACAGTCAGACTGGTGTGTGCCTTCTCTTCCCCTCTCCTAGGGGCGGGATTCACTGTGGGGTGGCGTGTCCCGTCTGGGCTACTTGCACACTGCCAGGCTTGTGTTGCTGGGGATCTGGCGTATTAGCTGGGGTGGATAGGCAAGGTGCATGGGGGCTGGAGGGGCAGGCTTAGCTCGCTTCTCCTTAGGTGATCCACTTCAGGAGGAGCCCTGTGGCAGCGGGAGGGAGTCAGATCCGCTGCCGGAGGTTTGGCTCCGCAGAAGCACAGAGTTGGGTGTTTGCGCGGAGCAAGTTCCCTGGCAGGAACTGGTTCCCTTTGGGATTTTGGCTGGGGGATGGGCGGGGGAGATGGCGCTGGCGCCTTTGTTCCCCGCCAAGCTGAGCTCTGTCGTCCGGGGGCTCAGCAGCTCTCCCTCCCTTTGTCCTCCAGCCTTCCCGCTTTCCGAGCAGAGCTGTTAACTTATGACCTCCCAGACGCTAAGTCGCGCTTGCTGTCGGAACACAGTCTGTCCGGCCCCTCCGCTTTTGCCAGCCAGACTCGGGGGCTCTGCTTGGCCGGCGAGCCGCCCCTCCACCCCGGCTCCCTCCCGCCAGTCCGTGGAGCGCGCACCGCCTCGCCGCCCTTCCTACCCTCTTCCGTGGGCCTCTAGTCTGCGCTTGACTCCGGAGACTCCCTTCTGCTAATCCTCTGGCGGTTTTCTGGGTTCTTTAGGCAGGTGTAGGTGGAATCTAAGTGATCGGCAGGACGCGCTGTGAGCCCCGCGTCCTCCTACGCCGCCATCTTCCGGAACCGAGACCTACGTACCATTTATTTAAAAATTATTAAAATTACCGTGCAGTGGTGCTAACCCTGAACTGATGATTAATATAGCCAAAAGAGCCAATGGACAATTCACTAATTTGGAGGGCTCTTGGGGAAATAGACTTGGCTTGGATTCGAATCCCAACTCTGCCTCTATGAGCACTTCAGGCAAATTATTTCACATGTTTTGCCTTCATTTTCATCCATAACTGGACTAAAACTATTTACCTCACTGAGTTGTTTAGAAGATTAAATTAGGCTTGCCTCTGCCAGATTCACAGACCCTCTCATTCTCTCTTGAACCCACTTCTGTCAATTTTTACCTCTACCACTCTACTGAAAAGCACTATGACCTTCACTTTGGTAAGTCTAAAAGAACTCTCTCAATTCTTAAGTGTTCTATCATCTGTCACCCTGGACAGATGCACAGCCATCACCTTCACTTGACTTAGGTCTTTACTCAAATTCATTTGCTCAGTAAGACTCACTACCCAATTCAAAATTTTAGCCTCTATATTTCATATTCTTGCTGTTCTTAGCGGTTGGCACTATTTAATATAGTTTACTTATTTTTCTTATTTATTTTCTGCCTTATCTCCTCCTTGCCTGCCTTTATCTCTCCTCCCACATAAACTCCATGAAGGCAGGCATTTTATCTACTGTTTTTATTGTCTGTCTTTATTGCTTAAAACAGTTGGTAGAACATAGTGAGCATTCCACAAATATATGTAGAATTAATGAGTGGATGAGACAATGTATTTGTGCCATAAAAGTATCTGCACATAATAGATGTTGAACCCAAAATGATTAACTCTTTCCTTTTTCACAAACAGAACACTGAAATAATTGCTTCAACTAATGTTGATAATAATTCTGGATGAATTAGATCCCAAGCTAGTACTCCAACCATTCAATGGAATGGTGTTAAATATTGTCACATATATTATAATTTTTAAAATCCATTAATTTATATTTTCAATACACATTTATTCAGGGTGCATTATGTAGTAGGCATTGATCTGGGCATCTCTAGTGAGGGGGAATATAATGCATTGCTGCTTTTAAGGAGTTCCCAGCCTATTGGGGAAGCAGACACAAAAAGATATCAATATATCATAATAAATATAAAATTAGGGAAATATGCAGGACAAGAGACCCTCAATCCATCCTGAGAGGCTCAGAAAGATCTCCAGAGGAGACAATAATTGAACTAAGTGTTAAAAATGAGCACAAATGAGGGGAGTGGAAGGCACAAAGGCAAGCCACACAAGGAAGCTCGCTCAAGCAATGAACTAGGTGAGAAAAAGTATATGTGTGATTTGTGTGTGTGTGTGTGTGTGTGTGTGTGTGTGTGTGATTGTGTGGTGAGTGGGGCAGTTGGGGTTAGATTTAGTACTGATAGATATTTAAGTGTGATGTGGTTGGATGCTTATTTTTGTTTTGTCTCTTTTCCCATACTTTCTCTTTGTGACTAATATATAGGTACAGTATAGTATATAGGTATTACATTTTACCTACAGGCATAAACAGGGCCTCCATACTTTCTTACATCTCAAAATACTCTTTTCTGGGATCAGGACTCCTTAGAGTATATAATCACTACATGAGAAGATAATTTTTATTGTAAGTATCACTTAAGCTATGTAGATATGGCTAAGGAAAATTAAATATTCAGATTGAAAAAAATTGATTTGCCATGTCGGGGAAAAAAATCCTCTTGCTTCGTTCTTCCAGAAACCAGTGTATAAAAAAAAACCAGTTTGTTCAATATGGAATTTTGCACGTAGAGAAAGAATTTTGCTTGAACTGCCTAAAATAAGCCAAATGAGACTTGTAAAAACAAGAGCCTAACACTTTGGTAAATCACAATTAGGTACAATTTTGCAAATTAAGAATTTGAAAATTAAAAGCCATGAATATTCAAAGAGAGACTTTTTAAAACCATTTTATAAAAAAAGGAAGAGTGCTAACATTTTTATTTTATTAAGAAAAATTGTGTTGGTTAAAAAGGAAAATTGTGAGACTTACAGAATGACTTTGTGCAACTATCTTATTAGAAGCAGCTTATTAGGCTCAAGAGAGGAGTACTGAAAATACATCTTCTGAGTGTTTATCACAAAAACCTTGTCAGGCAAACACATGCAAACCTATGTTACTTCTATTCTGTAAGTGAGCAAAAAAAAGTGTGAGGAGACTCACACTAGCATTCCAAGTGGGATATAATAACCCAGGTCATCGGAGAGCTGCTGTGATTTGAAGTTGATTTGGCTCTCTTCATCAAGAGCTCTGATAAACTGTTTTATTATTCTAGAAGATTGCTAGTTGTTCCCCATAATCTCTTTCTCCCTTTGTCCTGGGATCCTACTGTACACACATCGGCTAGATTTCATTGCATCCTTGCCGCTATGTGTGGCCTCGTGACTATGTTTGAACCAAGGGGACATGAGCAGAACTTATTTCCCTAGACCTTGACTCTTTCCTCCTTTCTTTTTTTCTGGAAAATGGATGTGTCCCTGTGCTGTTGGGCCCAAGAAGACAAGGATGGTACCTTATGGATGATAAAGTTGGGAGACTGAGCTGCCCGGTCAGTTTGTACTGGCCAATCTGTTGTGTACGAAAACTTCATAACTGTTTTCACAACAGTCTTACAACAATACTTGTTATTATATTATTGGTTTCTTTGTTACATGTACTTAGCTTACTCCTTCATAAATACAATTAGATATATTTCTTTGTGACTAATTCTTAGAAGGTCCAGACAATTGATGAGGTCAGCAAACTAAGCAAGTTATTGAAGTCAGTATGTCTAAAAGCAGCACTAAATTAATAAAATACAAAGATAACTAATATTCTTTGTTTTTAGTTTGTAAGTAATTCATCAGTAACTTTTTTAAAGTTTATTTATTTATTTATTTTGAGAGAGAGAGAGAGAGAGAGACAGCAAGCACATGAGAAGAGGAGGGGCAGAGAGAGAGAGAGAGAGAGAGAGAGATAATCCCAAGTAGGCTCCATGCTCTGCACTAAGCCATATATAGGGCTCGATCTCATGAATCTGTGAGGTCATGACCTGGGCTGAAATCAAGAGTCGGAGGCTAAATGACTGAGCCACCCGGGTGGCTCAGTAACTCATCAGTACCCTCATCAGTAACTTTTAAAACAAATATTTGAACACATTCTGTGTCTCAATTTTATTCATATTAAAGCACTTCTTTCCAATATCATTTAAACATTTTCCTGATCTCAAGGTACATATATTCTAGGACAGAGAGATGATAATAAATAAGTAAATTTAAAATGTGCAATAAAACTTCTGATTTCAGAGGCACACCACTGAGTTCTCCCTTTGAATAGTCCTCCCTTTGAATGAAGTCAGGCTTGTGTTAAACCACCAAATATGACAAAAGTGAGGGGTGTCACTTTCATAATTATGTTCCATTATATTAGATTCCATTTAGAAGATTGTGGAGAGAGATTCTCCCGCTGGTGTTGAAGAAGCAAGCATTTATGTTGTAAGCTGTCTATGGAGAGGATCACATAGTGATCCTCTAGGTATGGTGACCTCTGGAACTGAATTGTGGCCTCCAGCTGTCAGCTAGTAAGAAGTGGGTACTCAGTCATATAGCTGCAAAGGGATGAATTTTGCCAAAAACCAAGATGAGAATGAAAATTAATTCTTTCCCAATCAAGCTTCCAAATGAGAACACAGCAGGTCAACACCTTGATTATAGTCTTGTGAGACCCTAAGCTAAGTCAAACCTAGACTCCTGACCCACAGAAATTGTGAAGCAATAAACCTGTGTTGTTTTAAGCAACTAAAATTTTTATAATTTTTTTACACAGCAGTAAAAAAACCAATGGAAAACCAATAGAATCACCAATAGTGATGCATTTTATGAAAACAACAACCCCAAACTCCACACCAATCCCAAATACTACATAACTAATTCAGTTTTGCATCCCTGTGGATGAAATTTTCACTCCTCTCAAGTTATTTTCCTACAGTTCAGGATATAAGATGATAGAATTATTCATAAAATAATTAAATTATATAGCAACAATGATAGCAAAACAGCCCATCTTATATTGCATCTCCATCTGGATAGCTGCTTCTAATAGAAATTTCTTTCTAATCTGGTCTTCTTTCTTTATTTTTTTTAAATAGCTGTACAACAAAATTAAGTGAGCTATTTTTCCTTATTTTTTTTTTAAATAAGCTATTGTAATTTGAGGCACATAGGTGGCTCAGTCAGTTAAGTGTCCAACTTTTGATTTCGGCTCTGGTCATGATCTCATGGTTTATGAGACAGAGCCCTGAGTCGGGCTCTGCACTGCAGTGTGGAGCCTGCTTGGGATTCTCTCCCTCTCCCTCTCTCTCTGCCCCTCCTCTGCTCACTCTTGCTCTTTCTCTCTCAAAATAAATAATAAACATTAATAAAATAAGCTATTGCAATTTGACCCAGCAAATTGTAGTAATGAGGATATAGAGAAAAATAAACACTTATAGTCTATGGGAATTCTGTTCTAACAATTAAAAAAATTCTAGTATTTCTTATCCTTAGAAATCATGTAACAAAGACATTTTTCTTAAGAAAGTATAAACACAAAATATTTATAAGTAGATACAACTAAAATTATTTGGAAAATATTCCGTTAAATTAACAATCTATGGTTGGGAGGTTTAGTACATTATTAATTTCTTAATATTAAAAAAAAGCCTTATTTCCCTTGGTGAATATCAAAACTCATTCTTCTCTAAGGGCATGTCTGCATAACAGGAACATTTTGTTTCCGTACAAATGCAAATGGAAATATACCTGGGTGCAAATTTCTTAACAAGAAGGCTGTTAACTTACATGGAGCATTTTACTTAGTTTCTCAAATTCAATCTCTATCATCAGAAATTCTGATTCAGCAGGTCTGGGCAAAGACAAGGTTTCAGAAATGGGAATGAAGGAAAGTGGAAAGCCTGTGCCTCTGAGTTTTTATGAAGTCTTCTTGAGGATGCTAGTTTGTGACCTACTTTCTTCAGTTTATTGAGTCTTAGTACAGTAGGTCTGATGAGAGAAGGAATGGTTTCTAGTTTCTGTGATGCTATAATCCAAGAACCAATTTCCTGCCACCATCTTTTAAATAAAATTTGCTGTTTCAAGTTCCAAGAAGTCTCAGTAATTGATATCAATTATGTCCCTGCTTAGTAGATCTTTTCCTCCATTGGTGAATTTAAATTCCTAGAATATAGAAGAGAATGGAAAGAAATTAAGTGTGTGTGTGTGTGTGTGTGTGTACACGCATTGATGGTTGGATGGATGATGGAGAAAAAAATTGTTAAATACTGTAACTGAAATATCCATGCTTAGGTATATAACCTGTACTCAATCTTCAGGTCACCTCCCCTATGATGTATCCTTCATTTCTTCGCAAAACCATGCTCCACTTTATCTTGGCTATCCTAGCAACCTGTAAATAACTCTCTACATGCGTCACAGTATTTTATAGCTGTCTTTCACCTCTGGTAGGGATTTCACCCAGTCTGCCTGTGCAATCCTGAGTTCCTAGCACAGTATGTGGTATGGGGGAGGTTCTCAACACATGAAAGAAATTGGACTTGAAAAGTATCAGAAAGAGGTGAAAGTAGAAAAATATGTGGGTAAGAAAGAAGAAATGGCATATCAGATAGTATCAACCTTGATAACTTTTTTGGACTTCTTATTCATTTAGAGTTTGCGGCTTGAGGCTCTTTTTTCTTCCATTCATTTCCCCCTATTTCTCCTACTTTACTTCTCATCCTACCATCCTGATATATAAAGTTTTAAAACCGATAATGGGTGGTGCAGCCACTCTGGAAAACAGTGTGGAGGTTCCTCAAAAAATTAAAAATAGACCTACCCTATGACCCAGCAGTAGCACTGCTAGGAATTTACCCAAGGGATACAGGAATACTGATGCATAGGGGCACTCGTACCCCAATGTTTATAGCAGCACTCTCAACAATAGCCAAATTGTGGAAAGAGCCTAAATGTCCATCAACTGATGAATGGATAAAGAAATTGTGGTTTATATACACAATGGAGTACTACATGGCAATGAGAAAGAATGAAATATGGCCCTTTGTAGCAACGTGGATGGAACTGGAGAGTATGATGCTAAGTGAAATAAGCCATACAGAGAAAGACAGATACCATATGTGTTCACTCTTATGTGGATCCTGAAAAACTTAACAGAAACCCATGGGGGAGGGGAAGGAAAAAAAAAGAGGTTAGAGTGGGAGAGAGCCAAAGCATAAGAGACTGTTAAAAACTGAGAACAGACTGAGGGTTGATGGGGGGTGGGAGGGAGGGGAGGGTAGGTGATGGGTATAGAAGAGGGCACCTTTTGGGATGAGCACTGGGTGTTGTATGGAAACCAATTTGACAATAAATTTCATATATTGAAAAAAAAGAAAAAAAACTGATAATGGGGTTATTAATAGCTTTCCCAAAGTTGATAGAATTGTTTAAAGTCTAAACAATTATAGCTGTCTTCTTTAGCACTTTATTCAGTAGTAAAAGTAGACGTAACCACTATCCTAGTATGCATATGAATAAATGAAAGAGTATATTCTTTTAAGAGGGCACAACACACCGACATTCTTGAGCATTTATTATATCCCAGGCACTGTGTTGAACACATACTTAGATTATTTCATGAGTCCTTCTATTAATCTATGAGTCAGGAATTATATTTCACAAAGGAGAAAATAATATTATAGCGGTTGTATAAATGGCCCAAGGTCCCACAGCTGGTGAATAATGGAGCCAAAATTTGAATGCAGATCTATCCTAATAAATTCTAGTGCCTTGTAGCCTAGACTGAACTTATTTGCAAGGGATACAGTAGAGAGCCACCTGTGCATTTTAACATATCAGAGAGGATGCACCTGTTGTGGGGAAGGTCTAGCCTAAGCTAACTCATTTATTTTGCTTTGCATATTTTGAATTTTTAGCACCTTGTCATTTTCATACAAGCTACCCACTCTATACCCAAACTGTAATCTCCAAATTCTTGGCTAGTAAATGTCTCTCACAGCTAAAAATGCCCCATTTCTACTCTCAGAACATTTTAGCTTTATTTTACAATATGTATTAATATATTTAGGTTTCAATGTCCCATCTTGACAGTAATTTGAATTAATATGCAAGATTTCCATACATATGAGGATTTAGCTTATGTATAGTCATCTATATTCATACCACATTAATCATTTCAATCTAATCTCCGAAATAAACCTTATATTCTAAACAGGACTATTTCCATTCCCTAAAGAAATCAAGTGAATTTTTGTCTCTATATCCTTTCTCACCAATTTTTCTGAAACACCTTTAAATATATGTTTAGCAAAATACTGTCCATCTTTCAAGGACCCACTAGAAAGTGCTCATTTCTCTGCATTGAGTAAACATCAGGGAAAAAAGATGCTGACACTTCGTAGTCCTTCCTACCCAGATTCCTGGTGACTTTCAACCTTAAAGTTGTGTGGATTGTAATGAATTTGGGATGTTCGAATGTGGGATATTTATTTATTTGGAATAAAGCAACCCTGTTTGCTAAAGAAACAGGAATACAGAGAATATGACTCAGGGTTCTGGAAGAAATATTGCTAAAAATTAATGGGCCTTCAGATCCTAGTCACCAGGTGAGTTGTTGGGTGGAATCTCAGTCCTATAAATGAACTGAACTACCAGAGAGGGTAAATAGGCTAAAGACACAGTGAAGAAACAAGGTCCCGAGGGGCAGGGACAAGAAAGAGATGAACAGAGAATGCTGTACTGAGACATCACTCCAGCTCTGTACCTCTTGGCTACATCTGGTATGTACATTAATTCTTTCATTCACTCAGTAATTCATTGAGCATTTATTATCATTTATGTGTCAGGAATTAACAGGAATAAAATGAATAAAATGCATGTCCTTAGAGTGAGGATGAAAGATAAATATTAGGGATTTAAGTTGAATAATACTCAATATTTTTCATGAAAGGACATTGAGTGGACACTCCTGGAAGTTTTATCTATCACTGACTCAGATCACTCGTACCAAGACATTATGAAGGACCAAAGACCATGCTTACTTGCTTCCAGCTTTCTGAGTTAGAGTTCTCTGAAGAGGATCAGCTGGCCCTGAGGCACTTGTCTAGGTAATTCTTCCACGTGACACATGTTGAATTAAAGGCATGGCTTGTCAAAATCATTTGAACTGTTAGAGGCGAAAAAGGTTGGGGACAAGGGGGTAAAATGGAAGTCTTGAGATTCCAGTTCTGGAATTCCATTATGGAATTTGATATGAACCTTCCAACACATTTTCTGCCCCGATTAATGATGGGGCAGGAAATGGATAGGGCCTATCTAACAAGTCAGGGAAGGAATTGTGGGCATAAGTGATCTCAGCTTGAGCTGGAGTAGACAGCGGGACAAGGACAGTTCTGCTGTCGCTTCCTCCATTAATGGCCCAAACTGGAGTGCTGGTTTATCACACTTCGTTTACATCCACTTGCTACTTGCCTTGTACTGGGACTGTGACAAGAGAGGATGCAGCAGTGCTGGGTCCTCAGGCCAGAAGGGTTTAAAGGAAACTCACTGCACTTCAAATATTAGTCCTGGGAGAAAATCAGGTAGTCTAGACTCTGCACCCATCACAAACTCATGTGTTGTTGCTATGAGGCTTCCAAAAGAGAGGAGTGGGGAGCACATATCAGGAGCTTGGGCAAGGGTGGTGGTGGTGGTTTTCCTAGGAGACTTCCTCAACATAGCAGAGTCTTTTGTTAGAGACTCTGCCATAGGAAAAAAGGAAATGATAAGGTCCAGGGTATTTGGACCCTCTCCAAACTATGCGGACATGAAGGGTGGGTCTCTGATTTTAAAGAAAAATACTGGATTAGTATTATTATTATAAGATTTGCATGGCTTTAGAATTCACCTCTCTCTTCCCCATGCCCACTTCACTGTGTTGAGACTGAATTCTGAGTAGGGAAAGTAGGCAGACCACCGCATTAAATGCAGGCAAAGCTGAATCCTGGTTGCGTTAGATGGGCCTTAGGTCTGCACTGAATTCTACTTCCTGGCATGTGTATACGAGCTCTGGGTTTGGAGGGCTCTTGGGACAACCTGAGCTGAACGTACATGGTCTTGTTCCTGTTCAGCTCCATCTTCCTCTCCAAACATCTGACTTCCTCATCCAACCACGGCCTCAAATCGGGCCAAACATATTTGCCTCAAGGCCTTTGTACATACTATGACCCTTGCCTAGAAAGCTCTTCTTGAAAATGTCCACACAGTTTATTCCCTCACTGTAACACTCCTTTCAAAATTCATCTTATTGGAGAACACATCACCCTTTCTCCCTATTCTCTTCATTTTTCCCCATACGCCTTTTTATGGCCTATCACTCTATGTATTTTCTTCGTTCATTTTGTTTCCCCACACCAGAATGCAAACTCCGTGGGGGAAGGGGTTTGCTTTGTTCAGTGCTGTGTGCTCAGGACCTAGAACCATGCTTGGCACATAGTAGGTGCTCTGTAAATATTAGATGAATGTGTGCCTGGTCACCAAAATTTAGATGCAGTATGTAGATAATGACCAAGACCTACAAAATGGTGGGACCAAGGTATTTGTCATGCTGTGTGTTTCAGGATTCTTTTAGGGAACATGCTAGGCCCGAGTCTACTCTGTGGGGTTGTTAAGAGACACATCCACAAGTAGCTGTGGTAGGTGGACACAGGAGAAACAAAGCAGGGGGTGACATCATCTCTGATGGTACACAAGCAGGTTTATATTGCTAGATTATAAACTTCCTGGAGGTGCTTTTGTTACACTTACGTTATCTTAATAGCAACTAGCCCAAGGCCATACATACATGCATACTCAATAACACTTACTGAATGAATGAATAATTTGATACTGAAATTACCAAGCTACATAGTTGGGAATTATTTAAAGAATATCTGTAAAATAACTTCCTTAAAATTACAGCTTGGGTTTAGATTTATTATAAAATGAACTATTATTCCATTTCAGGAATGAGATAGCATTAACCTGAAACATGAGCCCACATAATATTCAATCAGATAAATGGAACGTTCTGTCAAAGGACTGTGAGAATTAACTGAGTCGCCACATGGGAAGCATTTAAAACAACTGGATGCATAATAAGATCCCAGCGATGAGAAGCAGTTGTTAGTAGTAATAGTAGTGGTGGTGTTCTGTGGGGTGTGTGTGTGTGTGTGTGCGTGTGTGTGTGTGTGTGTAGTTGTGTATTGTCTTCTCAAACATAGAGCAAATCTTTTACAGTAGAAGCCATGTAATATATTTATAGGCACAAGGAACAGGCTCAATACAAACATGTTAGATAAATGAATCCATTATTCCATTTGAAGAAGTTTTCTATCTGCAAAGAGCTTTGGAATAGTGTTGTTGCTACTACAGACAGAGAGAGACAGAGAAGGGAGGAAAAGCTTAGTTGTGTGCTGGAGAATGTGGACTTTAGGGTTTGATAGTGCTGGGCTTCAGTCCTATGCACTAGTTGTGTTTATGTGGAAAAATTACCTAATCTTTCTAGGATTCATCTCCCCTGTCTATAAAATGTCTAACAGTAACAATAACATGCCCTTCACAACTTTTTCAAGGACGAAGTAAGTATGGTGCAACATGCCTGGTGCAGTTCTTGCACTTGATTTTGCCAATTGTTATAATTATTTTTTAAATGTTTATTTATTTTGAGAGAGAGAGAGAGAGAGAGCAGGGGAGGGGCAGAGAGAGAATCCCAAGCAGGTTCCCCACTGTCAGCTCAGAACCTGACGTAGGGCTCGAACTCACGAACCATGAGATCATGACTTGAGCCGAAATCAAGAGTCAGATGCTTAACTGACTGAACCACCCAGGCGCCCCAGCCAATTATTATAATTCTTATAATCACTTAGGAATTCAGAGTTGTATCTTAGAAGAAGTACAGATATTTAACAATGTTAACATATAACATACCTCTTTCTCCCTCTTACAGTTTATGGAGTTGAGGACACCAACAATAAAACAGGTTAAGTCAGTAAGTATTTCTCCTTCATTCATTTGGAAATGCATCATGTTCTGTTTTGGGACCACTCCTGAATTCTTGTCTTACATTATTATGAAGAATTTCACTTGTGTGGCTTGTAATCTTGTAACAAATGAGGTTAGCAGTTGGTGGGGAGACCGTGTCTCTGATTAGGTTAGAGTCCCAGCTGTGTTAGCCCGTCCCTTATATTGGGCATCCTGCTTCTGCAAAAAGTGACTTGACGGAGCTGTAGCCTGCACATTCTAAATTGGGGGCCCAGTCTCCCTACTTCTACCAGCAACAGAACCAGCAGGTCCATAAGCTGTCTGCAAAGCCATTTCCTCATGTGTCAAACGAACACAACAACCTCAAGTGCTCTCAAATGCCTGTTGTGAGATGGAAATGGGCTAATGTACGTGTGAGTGCTTGGTAAGCTGTCAAGTGGGGGATAATTACAAGGTAATATATGACTAATAAATCAACAATGATTTATTGATTGATGCCAGAGTGAGTGACTAATTTCACCGGGCCTGAGGCATTTAGGAAGTTGTATTTGTGTCGTATTTTCACAATTCCAAGGGCTTGAATTAAAATGCGTTTTTAAAAATGATTAACTTGAGAAAACTACCTCAGAGATACCGCATGCTCCCTTATGTGAAGTCTCACACTTAAATCTCATTTTTTGGTTATCCATCATCTTTGGGATTTCTGCTTACTTCATGTTAACATTAAAGAAAAATAATGAGTTTTTGGTTTAGCTCTGTCTCCTATGAGAGGGTTGCGAGAGAATATTTACTACTCAGATGGTTGAGACGAACCAAAATATGCATTTGGTCCTCTATTAAGGACACACGATGGTCGCGATCAAAAAGAAAAATGTGGTGGCATATTGCCTGTAATCATTTCAGATGCTAGAGTGTTGTCACAGACTGACTACCTCAAGCAGTAGAGAAACCAGCTGTTATTAAATACTTCTGTTACCCATGGTTTTTAAAAAAATCATCATGCATGCAGTATGACTGGTCATTTTTCTCTGACATCTAAATCTATTACCAATGTAATGACCAAACCCTTTCCTATAACACAATGAGGATCATTGTCTTTCATGAGAGTTTCTGTTTTTCATGAGAGTCAATATTTGCTGACAATAAATCTCTTAAAACATTGTTTCAGTGCAAGGTGTCACACACCACTGAAATAAGGAAAAACTCCTGAAAAACAAGATCCATAAAAACCATCAGCATCTGCTTTCCTAGATGGAGAGCTGAAAGCATAAAATTATAGAACGGGCAAAAATATTTTCTTTTTTTTTTTTTTTTTTTTTTGTATGAAAAATTTCAAGCCAATGTCCACAAATTGCAGTTGGTTGTTTTAGCTCTGTACCTACTTTGAGCCTCCCTTCCACCCCTTTTCTTCACACGATGGGCTTATTACTAAAACGGGATTTATTGTTGTAGAATTCCTCATATCTTAGATTTGTCTGTTTGCTTTCTTGTGGTGCCATTTAATTTGTTCCTCTGTCTTCCATACGTTCTCTAAATGAAAATCCACTCTAGAAGCTTGAATAGATAATGGCACACAGCTTTTTGCTGGGGTACTTACTACAAAATGCTGTGAGCCTCACATTATGTTGTATCAGGAGAAACCACATTTCTGGTTTCCTGTGTTCAGTGGGACAGCCAGACCCTTCATTGTAAAGTTCCGATTGTCTTTTCACCTAATGCCTTTATCTACTGATGATTATTGCTTGAATCAGTTATTTCATCAAGGGCTGCACAACATAGTTTCTAATTCTATCATTCCTATCATATATATGCGTTGGCTGCTATTGATTTCAAAAAAATAACTTTTTCACATCATTTAAGGTTATTTGGTTATCCTGAAACACGGTTTTTACAGAAAGGCAAGATAAATGACTCTTTTTCTTCTAATTGCCAGCTTTCAGAGGAGTAGCTAGTGCTGCCAAATCCACGGTTTGAGTCTAGGTTTGCCCTCCATTTTCACTGCCACAGCCTTGGTTTTGTATGGCCCGCATTGGCCTTTGATTGTACCACTCCCGTAACGTCAATAGTTTCTTCCCCTAAATTGGTTTCCATTCTCCCTCTATTCGTCAATTACTACCAAAATGGTGCCTCTAGACCTGCAATGGATTCTGATTGCCTTCAGAATAAAAGCTGGTGTCCCTTGGTAGGACACTTGAAACCCTGTGATTGCCCATCAACCTACCTGTCGACTCTCAACGGCCACCACACTCCAGGAATGTCAGGAAGCTCAACAAACATGCCTTGCATTTCCCTTCATGCTTCTTATAGGTCCCCTTCAATGGCAATACCATCTGTCTATTGTTTTCTCCGTAAATCCTACTGATCCTTCAAGACTCAATTCTTGTGCAACTTTTCCAGTGAAGGCTTAGTTGAACCAATCTCCTAACATCTCTTAACACAAAGTGATCACTCTCCCCTCCGAATTGCCATGACATTTCCAAGAACCTTGATTTTGACAACTGTTGCTACAGCAGTCTTCCCTCCTTCTCTACTTGGTTGCACATGTGAATCTTCCTTAAACGAAATCACACATTCTAAGAAGCTTTGCTTGTGCAACCTTTATATCCCTTCTATGTCGTGGTGCTCAGAATATTATTATGGAATTATTTTGCATGTGACCGCTTTTGGTTCAATCCTTTTAGGTCCATGTGCAGTTGGCATAATGAAAAATAGTTACATTTTGATAATCATGACCATTATCAAAATATATTGAGTACTTAGGAATCAGGCACCATGTTTAATGCTTTACAGGCCTCACTGTACTTATTCATCACAACTTCTCTGTGGAATATGTTCTGCTCTTATCTCCATGTTATCAAAGAGGAAACTAAGATTTAGAGAAACGACTTAACTTGCCAACACATAAACCAGTGAAAGGAAGAACCATGATTCAAATCCAGTGAGTTCTGAAAAAGACCTATGTCTACAACATCACATTAAATGCCTCCCTCCCCCAAGACTGCTGAAGGAAAGAACTGGTGTGAGGTGTGAGAAAGTCATTACATGTCAATAACTTGGTATGGGCTCCATAAGTTCAGAAACAAAATTTTGTATGTTTGCAGTTTTATTAGGGAGAATAATTCCTGTAGCAGACACTTAAAGGTAAGCCCAGGAATACCATAAAATGGTAAATAAGTAAAATTTGGAAGAAAAGGAAGGCAATTTTTAAAGAAGTATTCTGAATTCATTAGAGATTTTCCATCACTTTTAAAATTTAGATTTTTTAGTATACTGACAATTTACTACTTAAAGAAGATGAAGTAATAGTTCTAAGAGAGAAACTACACAAACTTTAAATTTTGGCACATCTATTCAATAAATATACCAATGAATATTTATTCTGTGCCAAGTGTTGTGAGAAGATAGAAAATTATAGAAAATGTCTACACGTTGCTTATAATCTAATAGAGAGGATAAGAAATACACTTGGCAGTGGACAAAAGCTGGCAATAACCCATCACTGCTATAGCAGGGTTCCAGTTCCAGTCATAACTTCTGTGGGAAATCTCTGGAAGGAGAGAAAACGCCATGCTATTGATGCATAGTAAATGGATTTTTGTTGAAGAAAACAACTGGTCGCAAAGTTAAAGAAATATGGACAGTTTTCCTGTGATCGGTCTTGTATCTTATATAATTATTTAAAAGGCTTGAAAAAAAAAGTCCCTTTTCTGTGCCTTAGGCTCAGTTAGTTAACTAATCAATATGTCCAGTTTGGTTGGAATTGTATGAGAAAATCATACAGTTTTAAAACATCTCCACCATTCCAATAAAATTACAAATGATGAGGTCTGTAAAAAAAATTACAATGAAGAGCTTTTAATACCTTCATAATGAAAACCTTAACTCGATCTGGTGTATGAGTACTCTATGAGATACTGCCTCATGTTTAACAACAACAACAAAAAACTAAAACACACTGTCATGACAGACAGAGTAATTCTGGGCTTTGCCTTCTACTTTTTAAGAACTAGCTATTATTGAGGTTCTGTACAAGTCACTCAATGTCTGTTATTTAAATTGAGTAACTACATTACCTTTAAAGTATGTCATTAAATATCATCTCATTTAAGCACAGGCTAATAATGAGAAGATAGTGGAGAGTTCTCTGATTAGTGCAAGTCTGTGTAAAGGTTTATCACTGTATGGCAAAAAGAAATGAAATGTTCCCACTCTTATAGCTAGACCATACTTTCCTGCTGCTATTTAGACTTTTGGCAGTCACATTAAGAGAGGAGAGTATTTATTTTTCCAGAAATGAATAAATAGGACAGAATTCATTCATCTAACAAGTATTTATTTCTTAAGCACCTACTATGTACCAGGCACAGTGTCAGGTGCTGAGGAACAGAATTGTGCTCAGACAAGGTCTCTGCTCTCATGGAGTTTCCAGTTTGGGGAGCAGGGTAAAATAAGGTATAAGATGTTGCCATGGGGCTCTTTCTGTCCTTGTTCTTCTCTTAAAGGTAAGAAGAACATGAGGACTACTAAGTAACTATATCCTTAAGGAAGGCAAAGACCACACATGAATCAGATGCCAGGTGTAAATAATTTCTGCCATAACCAGCATCAGCTCCTGTTAAAGAAAAAAAATATTCTATGACACTTGTTAAAGATGCTGAGGCAGACTTTATTCAGGACCATGGTGACCAACGGTGTAAACACCATTGCAATGGGATTTTACAGAAGGGCGGAGAGATTGGGTTCAATTCCAAATGCAGCATGGGCAAATAGGAATGTGTGGTCAAGGAGCCGAGTGGGGGTCGTAGATAAATGGGATCAGGAGTAAGGAGGGATTTTGGTTAAACTGATCCATCAGAATTCTTTGCTAAAGACAGGTCAGGATAGTCAGTCATCACCTGAGGGATGGTGGAGATTGAAGACCCTGGTCAGATAGGGAGGGTGATCAAACATTAGGGGTTCTGATTAAACTGACTTAGCAGGGTTTTTTTTTCTAAAACTAGATTTATGTGGAAGTTTCCAGATGGGCTTGAGGAAGGTTCAGGAGTCTGACTAAAGTTTGGTTACACAAAGTATGTTTGCACTACCACTCACCTCCAGCTTATAAAAGAATGGGGATTTAAGAGAAAGCATGAATTAGAGTGAGGGAGGGAAGAAAGGAAGAAGGAAGGGAGAGGGAGAGGGGGAGGGAGAGGGAGAGAGAGCGAATCCACTAGAAATAGTTGTCGGCAGCTTTAAGAGAACCAGAGGTCTTGACATACGTGCCTTGGAAGGGAACTGCTGACTCACTCCTGCTGAGAAACTATGGATGGGGGTGCCCTGTCTGGTAGCAAAGGGAAAAATGACCACTTAGGGAAAAGTTTCACTTCTACCAAAATGTTGAATCAGGAAGAAAGAGTTTTCTTGTGGATCTCCTGACTGCTGAGACAGCCCAGATGCACCACCTAGAAGAACAGAGGGACTTCCCAAAGAAATGAGGGAGAAGGATCACCAGGTGCCCCCAGCGGGCTAAGGGAGGAGGAGCCTTAAATCAGTTGAAGGAATGATGTCACCTTCCTCAGAGAGATGACTGGGATATGCTTTCTCTTCCCTCCTAAAAATGAAACCCCACTGCGTGCTCCATTAAAGCCAGTGCAGTAGACTCTATCTAGAGGGAACGAGTAGTATGTCACACTGTGTCTGCACCCAAAGAGTGTGCTGTTTCCCCAAAGACTCTCCCCTGCTTGGTTTGACACTGGCTGGTGAGGATCGGGGAGCTGGAATTAGGAGAGAGAGAGGGGTGAGATGTTCATTCCATGCTCTGCTACTAAACAGCTCCGTGTCTGAATCAGACATGAGTTGCAGAGAGAGAGACTTCACTTGAAGGATGTTAAAAATTGTCCTTATTTCTTTGATTTGCTTATTTTTGTATCTGATGTAAGATTTTTCCAGTGATTGAGAGGGACTTGAAAAGCTGTGGGACCTGCCTGAAATTTCTTCCAGGAACAAAGAAAAAAGAAACAAATTCAGAGAGAGGGTTTTGGGACCATCTGAGAAAGAATACAGTTGCTTCATGATTAAAATTCTGTCCATTTAACAAAGAGATTTCACAGCAATCACACAGACATATTTGTTATAAATTGCCAAAAGGCACTATAATGAAAATGTAATAATACATCAAAATGGGGGTTTAGACCAAGACCCACAAACCACTGCTGTCAGAAACTGAACGTAACAAAGGTGGTGAGCACTGCTTTTCTTTCTCCTTCCCTCCCCCATCACTTCCTGTTCTCCATCTCCTCATTTGTTTCAATCATTCCCAGCACTTGGGGACATTTTTAGTTTAGTTTGGTTATTTCAGATTCAGTCCCACAGTGGGGCTGTATAGAGATAAATATATCTGTAAGCCAGAAATATCACAAACTACCAAGACGAATCATCAGATTGCCTCGTCATGTTGCTCTCAGTTGGAAAGAACTGTCTTGAAGTAGAGAGAATTATTCTTAATATGCACTTCTCTTCTAGGGACAGCAATTGATGTTAGATCTTTGGTAATGTTGTTTTGTGGCAAGGAACCTTTATCTTGTATATCGCCTTCAAAGGAGAATTAAAGAAGAATGAGCATATTGAATAAAAGTGAATGTGAAAGGTCTCCTTTCCAGTGATGTCATGTGACAAATGACAGTATGTAGATACCAGTGTGTTTTCTTATGGGTTTTGTGCATTTTAAAGTAGCATAACAAGCATTTGATTGTCAAAATACATAAACATTGAAGTGTAACAATTATTATAGTTATAATTTCATGGGAATCTTAAGGTGTCCCTCAGACTCACTTACTTCTGTATCTATTCATCTTTTCTCACTTCAACCTTTTTCAGTCATAGGAAAAGGTGTTTATCCTTATGATCAAGGCATTCCCTCCCTCTCTGCCTTAAGATCTCTTCCATGACTTTACTCCATGAACGATTCCCTGTCTATTCTACACTTATTCTGTCTCTTCTGACTTCTTCTGTTCAGCCTGTAAAACATGATTGAATCTCCTTCTGGTCCTATATTAGGACAAAAGCCTTCTTTGACCTCATATCTCAATGTAGTTACTATCCAAACATTACTGTGTGCTCTATTATTTCCTAGTGTGGTCAAATTCAACGGAGAGTTTTCATTTTTATTGTACTTATCATAACATTAGTTAGTAAGGTTGTGATAGTAATAATTAGTTAGCAGTAACAAATAACCTCTCTAAATTTCAGAACCTTAACACATCATAGCCTGAGTAACCTTTCTCATATCATAGCCTGGTGGGGGTGTTTTTAGTTAAGGATGGCTTTCTTCCATGTGATGATTCAGGGGCCATGGCTCCTTCCCTGTAGCTGCTCTGCCATCAGCCATGGCCTTGGAGTCTCTGCTTCTAGCTCTTCGAGGTAGGAAAAACCGGGTGGAGATGGCACATCTCCTTTTTAATTGCTTTGGCACCACAATCTATTGATAAAAACTAGTAAAACGGCACTCCTAAAACTCACTTGACTCTGGAAAATAAAGTCCTGGCTAGGTGTCCAGTGACAATTTTCTTCTAAGAAAGGAGGAGCACAAATTTTCAATGAGGAGTTAGCTGTTCAGCCACAGTATTATTGCCACTATGTATTTCTTGAAACTCTACTCTTTTCCATAGCTTATAATACTTTTTCCTGCATGTCCTTCTAGCTCTGAGAATTTTTTTATTACTTCTGTAATATCTTTTTATTCTGTCCTCTCACATTTCACAGTGTTCCAGAGCTCTCTACTGTTTCCATTCTATATTGCCCTCTCTACATAAACTCTTAAAGATTCAACTAAAATATATATAGCAACAGTTCATAAATTTGTATCTCCAGACAACCTCCTAGAACTTCAAACTACACATTAAATAACTTTTGGACACTGGAAGACTGATAGTCTCCTTGAATTTGATATGTCTGAACTAGACTTATTTTCTTCCTTTACCCTCATCCTTAAACCAAATCCTGTTCCTCCATTAGCCAGTTAATAACATTACCATATAGAGAACCAATATAGAAACCTGAGAATCATCCTAAAGCACTTTCCACATCTCATGATTCTCTCTCTTCCTACATTCGCTCTTCTACCCCACTAATAATCAACCTCTAAAATTAGTGATATAGCAACTGTATTGTGATGATGTCACCTCTTTCCCAAACCTGCAACCACAACCAATTAGTACCCTCATGATGCCCATTCTAGAGCTCAGGAATATTGTTACAGAAGCTAAACTATATCCTGGCCTCCAAGTTTGTGGCTTTCAAATTTACTAGCCATACTGCTACCAGCATGGTCTATCCAAAATGAATATCAACTAAACCTACTACTCCACTCAAAATCTACCCATGGTTCTCCATAATTTACCAGAGAGCATTTGGTTTCTTTGGCGCATCATAGAAAATCGGCAATTAGCTGGATCCTACTTTTCTTTTTATGTCAACTGTTGCTCACATCTAAAGTCCAAAAACACTAAATTAGCTGCTCAAACAATGTATGTTATTTTATTCCTCAGTAACCTTGTTTATGCTTTTATTTCCTGTGTAAAAGCTTCTCTCTATTCCCCATATCCCCTTCATGACTTGGTTCAGGCACTACATCCATTTCCTTGGTTCAGGAAAGAACACCCAAGCCTTTTTAAGCAACCTGAGTTCCTCTGTGTTTCCTATGCATCCTTAAACATCGTTACCATTAGCTATACCATAGTATTGTACATTTAAATTACCTATTCGTTTTTCATGTTGACGTAGGCAACACGAGTTCCTCAAGGCCATTATCATTCCTATAAGTTCAGTGCTGAGCAGAGTGCTGTCCATACAGCAGGTACACAATAAATGCTTTTTGAACTGAAATTGAACACTTTTCCATTATATTTCTAACATTTCACCTGAAATATTTTCTTGTGTCCAACTTTCCTACAGTCAGAAGAAAGATACCACCTCTCTAATATCCTGTTTGGCAGAGATAGACAATTTCTTATTTAACTCACCTTTTATTTTTCAAACTTCATGTAATTTTTTTGGTCTTTTAAAATCCTTTTAAAAACAAAACTGTATATGTATCTGCTTTTGTATCACAAAGAGGAATATAATAAATAACTTTTTATTCATATAAAATAAGCTTATTGAAACAATGGATTGAGATATCAAGTTTGTGAAATTTACTATTAAATTCTGAGTTTTCCACTAACTTGTTGTATTAGTCTGGGTTCTCCAGAGAAACAGACCCAGAACACTGTTTATTGTAAGGAATGGCTCACACAGTTACGGAGACTGCAAAGTCCCAAGATTTGTAGTTGGCAAGCTGGAGACCCAGGAGAGCTGATGAAACACATTCCAGTCCAAAGTCTGAGTCTGAAGACATGAAAAGACCGATATTCCAGCTCAAAGATAGTCACACAGAGAAAACACATTCTTCTCTACCCCACCATTTTGTTCTGCTCAGGCCTCCAATGGGTTAACACTGACCTCCGTTGGGAAGGGCCATCTGCTTCCCTCAGTCTACCAATTCAAATGTTAATCATATTCAGAAACACCCCTCACAGACATATCCAGAAAAAGTTTGATTATATATCTGGACATCCCATGGCCCAGTCAAGCTGACATATAAAACTGACCATCACAGGGGTGCTGGTCAATAGACCAGCTGGGTGCTGGTGGCTCAACAGACTGAGCCACCCTTGACTGAGTCTGACTGATGATTTCAGTTCAGGTCATGATCCCAGGGTCATGGAATTGAGCCCCTCATCCAGCCCCTCACTGAGCATGGAGCCTGCTTAAGATTCTCTCTCTCTCTCTCTCTCTCTCTCTCTCTCTCTCTCTCTCTCCTCTCTCTCCCTCCCTCTCCCTCTGCCCTTCTTCCCTACTTACGTGCCCTCTTTCTCTCTCTCTTAAAAAAAAAAAAAAGACTGACCATCACAATAGTATATTATGAGCATTTCGTGTATCACTAAATATTTATCAAAGCCATAACTTTATTACCTAATCTTAAATCTTATGGATGTACCATTCATCACCATTAAATTCTTCTATTGCTGACTATGAAATTGCTATAAATTTTTAGCAATATAAGTAATAATGCAATGAACATATTTATATCAATATCTTTGATGACATGTCTATCATTTTATAGACATAAGTTAATGAGTTGTCTATCTGTTCATCTTTGCTGCCTTTCAGGCACTACTCTCCCACTCCGTGTGGTGCTAGTGCGGCTATTCAGGTCACCCTCCCCTAATCACCACAATGGTGGAAATCGTATCAAGCTGGCCAATCAGAATAAAACATTCTTATGGCTCAGGGATGGTTCAGAGATAAACATTGGACATGGAGCTCTCTCTGAGACTTTGTTGCTAGAACTCTCAGGGAAGACAGATGTATTATATTGGAATTACTGAATTGTGAGGATGTGATCTGGAGTTTTGGTGGCCATTTCCCTGACCTTATAGATAGAAAGTCTTTACAGAAGAAGGTCAACACATAGGGAAGAAGGATGCAAAGAAGGCTTCCTTTAAACTGTATTGGTCCCTTATGCAGTGTTGCCTATAGCAAATTTGTTCCTGGAATTCTGCTACTTGGACTAATTAGTTCCCCTCTTATGCATAAATTATTTTGAATTGTAGATCTCTCATTTTCAACCTAAGGGGACAAGTTCTTAGAAATGATATTATTTAGACATAGGTAATAAACACTGACTAAAGAATTTTACCAGATTATTTTTCAAAAAGGTTACATTAATTCATTTTTAATTAATTCATATTTTATTCAGCAGTTCAGTAGAAATAATAGAATAAATTAGAAAAAATAGAAATAATAACAGTAGCATTAGCAATAAATATTTAATTGAGTACTACTATATGCCTGTCATTAAACCTAGGTTTATGTTTGGCAGGGAGTTAATTGTATACATGCTCATTGCAATGGACATTGGCAGAATTGGTCCAGAATCTAAAATGTATATAATAAATCAAATAATCTATAATATACTGTGTATGCCTTTGCTTTTCTTTTAAACTTTTAAAATAAAGTTGCTTGTTTAGCTATTCTATGCTGAAGAAAATAAATACTGTAAAACAAACGTAACTGAATGTTTCAGTTAAGGTAATACTATTTGTTATAATACAGAAATCTTTATGGCCTAATACTGTAGAGAGCATATTTATTATTCAAAATAGAGCATTTTTGAGAATGAAAGGGGGAGCTTTTAGTAAATATACTGGATCGACAGCTGTAAGCTGGAACTTCCTGTCATAGTAGGACATAGAGTCACTTGAATTCATACAACACGTGTTTATTTCTTACTTAAACAAAGAGGTGCTGGTGCAGTGGCAGAAATTTTGAGTTCTGCCCATGCAATTATTTGTGGGTCAGGCTCGCAGAGACACTTTATTTTCAACATGTGGCTTTTAAGGGTAAACTGGGTGTTACCACCCAGGAGGATTTATGGACCTTGCCTGGAAGTGAGGCAATTGTGTTCACCCACATTCTATTGGCAAGAACTCAGTCATTTGGCCACATCTAAGTACAACCGTGGCTTCAAATTGTAGTCCAGTTAAGTACCCAGGAGGGAAAGAGAATGGTTCAGTAACAGCCAGCAGTATGTTTCCACAACTAAAAATAGAACATTTAAAATAATATATACATAGTTATAGAAATATGTTAAAATTTTGGCCCAGGAGACATGAAACTATAGATTGATATTATATTTTATCTCCTGAACATTCTGTTATTCTAGTATTTCTAAACTACTCCTTAAAAAGACTCAATTAAAATATGTTAGACAAACTCTTTTAGATTCTACCCTTCACAGGATTCCATCATGTATTATTTTTATCAGAACCAATGTCCTAATCTCACTTTATTTAGACAGCTTTATGTAACATAAAAAACATAGATTTCAGGGTTAGAAAAACCCAAGTCACAATACTGATAACTACTTACTAAAGTCAAAGTCTTGAACAAGCTACTTAACCTTTCTGAACCTCAGTTTTCTGTTCTATAAAATGGAGGCAAATATCTATCTCACAGGGATGGATGTGAGAATTAATTAATATATTTGATGTGCCAAGTTTAATGTCTGACCCACAGTAGATACTCAATAAATGTTGATTCCCTTTCCTTCAAGTACTTAATGTCTGTTGTATAAACGTAATTAATTGCTACTTAAGAAAACTGTTCCCTCATTCTAATTAATAAAGCGTGTCAACTGGAAATAAGTAATTTAAAATGCTGGAGTATAGAAATTGTAGCTACTAAAGTGTTTTCAAAAGTTACAAATAAAAACAAAATAATGCAACACATCCCAGTTCTCCCCATAGTCCCAACTTTGCAGAGATGACAGCAAGCAAATTTATTGTTCAAAAGATTTCAGAGATGTATGAGTGCAGAAAGGCAGTCACCAGCCTTCATGGTGAGGGGTAGCAGAATTTTTCACCCCAAAATATGTCACTTTGACATAAGAATTATTATTCTTTCTTCTTTTTTTTTTTTTTTTTTTTTTGAGAAAGAGAGCGAATGAGAGAGAGAGAGCAAGAGAGGGTGTGAGCTGGGAAAGGGCAGACACAGGGAGAAAGAGAATCCCAAGCAGGCTCCATGCCCAGTGCGGAGCCTTACGCGGTGCTCGAACTTAAGACCGGCTATGAGAACATGCCTGTGAGAGCATGACCTAAGCTGACATCAAGAGTCAGATGCTTACCCCACTGAGCCACTCAGGTGCCCATGACATAAGGATTATTTTAAGCTGAAGGCAATTGAGGAGCTGATTAACAACAACAACAAGCAAATAAATACACATACAACAGAACAAAATAAAACCTCTCTGCCCTCTCCTTATTTGCCTAAAGGTAGAACCTAAATTTACAAAGGTGTCCTCCTCTCTCTACCAGGAAGGACACAAGGTAATCACCAAGAGACAACCCTTATCAGCCTGGAGACTACTAACAAGCCTTTATCTACCATGAGTTTCCCAGGTATTGGCCTACCCACAATTTCCTGCTCCTAGAGATTCACAGTTCTTTGTCTTGTCACTTGTCTAAAAATTTATTGTTCCTTTTCTAAGATGCTTAAATAAACCCAAGCTCTAGCCACTCTTCGAGCTACTCATCCCTGAATGTCTCTCATGTATATAAGAAATATCCTCTCGGATGAACTCTTGTTTTTCTCTTATTTAATCTGTCTTTTGTTACAGAGCCCCAGACAAGAATCTAAGAAGGGTAGAGGAAAAAAAATGTGTCTCCCCTACAATGGCAAGCTAAATTTAATTTTTCATGAAGAGAATTAAGAGAATTTTGTTGGAGGTTGTAATGCCTTAAAATATAGCTGAGGATAGTGAAGAATTATGTAGAAGTAGAAGATTAACTCAGAAGTAGCATGTGCCCCACTGGAAGAGCATGCCCTCCACGCTAGAACAATCAGTGTTTGCCATACCGTGGCTTATTCTGTAGGATGCAAAAAATGGAATATTATCCTTGTTATCTTCATGTCTAAGTAGACTCTTTGGCCATATTTTTATTTTGGGAATTCGATAACATCTACAGTCTACTTGATTTTCAAGGCTGCTTTCTACCAATGTCTCAAAAAGCAGTCGAAAACCTAACAGAATTTAAAGCCAGCCACTAAAATCGGGGAAGACTGTCACAAAGTTTATTTACTCGATTTGTTGAAAATTAGGAACATATTGGTTTTCCAAAACTTGAATGAGATGACATGGGTGCATGTCTAAGCAATTTTGAAAAATGTTAGGGGGTGTTTGAAATAGTTTGAAATGTTTGAAATAGTTAGGGGGTGCCTGGGTGGCTCAGTCAGTTAAGCATCCGACTTCAGCTCAGGTCGCGATCTCGCAGTCCGTGAGTTTGAGCCCTGCTTCAGGCTCTATGCTGACAACTCAGAGCCCGGAGCCTGTTTCAGATTCTGTGTCTCCCTCTCTCTCTGCCCCTCCCCCACCCATGCTCTGTCTCTCTTTGTCTCTCAAAAATGAATCAATGTTTAAAAAAATTTTTAAAAAAGAAAAATGTAATTAGTTATCACTTAAATCTTGTCTTTAAAGGAAATTAAGAGCCCACTGCTGTGAATTTACAAGTGGTGCCAAAATATAACATCTCTGCTTAGAGGATTTAAAACAATATTAAAGGAATAATTTCATCTTAGGTTTCTTTTAGTTTCTTAACAACTTTAGGGAAGAGAAGAATCTACTTGGAGCTGAAAAAGTATAGATAATCCTGTACAAGTGAATTTGTTTCAATGCCTTCTTTCTAATTATCTTCTCCACTTTCAACCACAGGCACTATTAACCTTAATATGCCCTGTTTAGCTACCACCCTCATGGCATCACTTTTTCTTGATGACCTTTATTCCCATGTGTTTGCAAACTGCAACATTACCCAACTTCACCACATCTCATTTGTTCAGGGTTCAAGATTCAAACTCTATATTCTGATAACTGACTCTAGGCCAAAGTGTTAATAAGCAAGGATAGAAAGCTGATATTTGGTGATCTGTGCATTTTAGTGGAGACTTTTAGATGAATTTTACTCTATATTTACTTCCGAAAACGTAATTGGCTGACACGTTAGGTTGCACAAGAGCTGATTTTAATGACACTCAAATTATACTTCTTGGTGGCTGCCTACCTTATATAACATAGGGTGGACCATGGTTGTTATCAAGTTTGTGCTCTTTGTGGTAAGAGAAAAGGTTGAACCAATTGATTAGTTAGTGGTTTCTGTCTTAGTATTTTTGGAGGGATACCTATTTTTTTTTCTTTTTTTTATATGAAATTTATTGTCAAATTGGTTTCCATACAACACCCAGTGCTCACCCCAACAGGTGCCCTCTCAAGGCCCATCACCCACCCTTCTCTCCCTCCCACCCAACATCAACCCTCAGTTTATTCTCAGTTTTTAAGAGTCTCTGATGGTTTGCCTCCCTCCTCTCTGTAACTTTTTTTTTCCCTTCCCCTCCCCCATAGTCTTCTGTTAAGTTTCTCAGGATCCACATAAGAGTGAAAACATATGGTATTTTTATTTCTCTGTATAACTTATTTCACTTAGCATAACACTCTCCTGTTCCATCCACATTGCTACAAAAGGCCATATTTCATTCTTTCTCATTGCCACGTAGGATTCCATTGTGTATATAAACGACAATTTCTTTATCCATTCGTCAGTTGATGGACATTTAGGCTCTTTCCATCATTTGGCTATTGTTGAAAGTGCTGCTATAAACATTGGGGTAGAGGGATACCTATTAAAAGAAAGAGTGGTGTGGTGCCATGTCACCTCAGGGCTATCTAACACATTTTTAGTTCTTGTTAAATTCAAAATGATACATAAATTATAGCCAAGTTATGACTGACCAAGGTTCAATGGTAAACTTTCATTTTCTCTATCAAGTATTTGCTGAAGGCAGATCTAGGAATTTAAATATGGCCTTCTCTGGAGATGAGCAGTTCTCAGGAACAGACTAAGAAATTTGCCTGGAGGCCTTCAAAGAGTTCACTTGAAGGTCCCTTTTCACTGGGACAGACGACTTGGCAGGAGGGATGGGCTGCAGAAATTTTGCTGTTTCCAGTTTCACACTTTCCTCAGTCTTCAGAGCTAATATAGATCTAATTTTCTCTCCTTTCTCATGTCATTTTTCATACCTTCATATAGGGCATCTCTCATATTTCTGCTTAGATCAAGGGCAGAGCCAGGCAGATCAAGGTAGAATAAGCCTTAGCTAAATGTTTATGCCAGTTTTTCAAATTTATGGCTTGTATGGAACACTCAAAGTGGTCAGAAGAAGAATCATTTTTGTTTCCTACTTAAATTATTTTAATTTAGTCTAACAAACCAAAAGTCAAGTGTTGTCAAACCTGCTCTATGGTTCATAACTTCCTGAAATAAAACTGAAATTGATCTCAGGAGAAAAGACCAGAGGCACCCCAATGTTTTCAAAATGGAAGATAAAAATAATTTCTTATTTTTATCAAGCAAAATATTCATTTTGAGAAGAGCAGTGTGATACAGGCAGATTCCATGGCCAGATGGTCAGCCTTGTGTAGACAAAACAGTGGAACATCGGACTAAATTGTGTACTTTGGTGTTAGGTAAACACAACAAATACAGTAGGTAGCTGATTCTCTGATAGATTCCTCATCTTTTCTAGACTCAGATGGTAAGCCCACTTGTGAAAGTTTTAGGGATTTTACCTTACCATAACAATAAACAAAATAGGATATGCTCGAAGAGTAGAATAGTAAATAAAAGATTTACAGTTCGTGTCTTCAAATATCTCTATGTGTGTGTGTGCCATGGAAACTATACTCAAATTATTGAAGCCTTCATAGTACTTAAATGTGATATTTACAAAAACCAGATCTTGGCAAATATATGATGTTATCTACATATATGAAATATATTCACTTAACTAATTTTAAGAGTGGCTTAAAAATTTCTCCAAAAATTCTAGTCTAAGATCCATTTTTTTTATGCCACTGATTTGAGTGATAATATTATTGGGTGATAGTATTATTAGGTAATATTATTACCATCCTGGTAAAATCAGTATGAGTTTTTCTATTCATTCCTGTGGGTATATGTGTGTGTGTGTGTGTGTGTGTGTGTGTGCATGCATGTGTGTATGTGTTTGTATGTGTGTAGTTTAAGCACTGACCAAGGGTAGCAACTGATGTACATAGCTGACAGCCTTTTTGCTTTGCCAAAATAGACCACAGGTTGTAGGGTTTTTAGAACAACCGATTTCAGACTTTCCATAATTTCCATTGTCCTGGAGATAAGCTGAAAGCTTATCATCTCTTGAGTTGATTACAAAAGAGCTTTCCTGATCTTCCTCTTTAACCGAAATGTTCTCATTCTCTTTCTTTGCAGGCCCCTAGGCTCTTGTTTTCTGAGATAAATCACTCTCTTCCCTCCCAAAGCAAAATGAAAGGGGCAATTATACCCTCGGTGATTCTTAATTGTCCCAATTAACTAAGTCAGTTTCTGGAGTCTGAGCTGAAAATGAAGCTCAGAATGTGCCTTCAATAAATGGAATTTGTTAAGTCAACTTGAGCCTTTTTTTTTCCCAGGAAAATTCAGCTATTTGATTATTGAACTGCAGTCACTCTACTGGTGCCCTCAATTTAGATTAGAATAAAAATAATGTGCTTTCTAAATCCTTAGTTAAATTAAAGGGAACAACAACAACAAAATTTCAATACTGAGTATCTCTTTTTTTTTTTTAATGTATGTTTATTTTTGAAAGAGAGAGAGAGAGAGAGAGAGAGAGGAGAGAGAGAGAGAGAGACAAAGTAAGAGTGGGGGTAGGGGCAGAGAGAGAGGGAGACACAGTATCTTAAGCAGGCTCCAGGCTCTGAGCTGTCAGCACAGAGCCCAATACTGGGCTTGAACTCACAAACTGTGAGATCATGACCTGAGCCAAATTCGGACACTTAGCCGACTGAGCCACCCTGGTGCCCAGTACTGAGTATCTCTTAAGCATATTTTATTTTAAACAATAAGTTTTCATTTCTTCCACATGCTTCCCTTAAGTCAGCATTTAATTTTTTTCTTGTATTCATTCTTGTTTACCAGCAAGTATCAATATATCAAATAAGTTTTACTAAGAACTGATATAAAAAGCACTGTGGGTCTTAACAGAGAAATTAATGCCTGGATTATATAACCTAGATATGCCCTTCGCTTATACATGGGAATATTGAAAAGATTCATTCGTTAGTGATTCTCATAATCAGAGGAATTTAAGTTTTGAAAATGTTTGAAAAAAATGTTTTGAAAAAACTTAAAGGTATCACTAGGGTAATTAAAATGAAACATGTTTTCTAAATCATTGGAACAGAAGGAAGGAAATACAATATCCATTTATCTAAGTCAGAAAGGGAGTGACATCATCAAGATGGTGACGCAGGTCATTTCTGACTTCAGTCTCCCTTACAAGAACACCAACTAGCAACTATCCATACATAAGGCACCTCTGTGAAAATCCTAGAACCCTGGGGTGAGGCTGAAATGGCCCACTGGACAACAGAGACTGAGAAGGACCACATTAGAAGGGTAGGAGGAATGGCTATACTGTCCCTGGATAGCCCCTCCCCCAGGTTGGCACAGTGCTATACCCAGAGGACCTCTGGGGGCCTACACTACTCCAAGGAGAAAAAGAGAGGCTAAGACTGACATCGGCCTCCCCCAGCATAGCAGGATGCTAGGAAAATAACTCAGGTCTTGCCTCACAGGAAGCACACAAGCTGAGAGCCCAGCCAGTCACTCTGTGTGTGCAGAAGTGAACTGCTTCGTCTGGCCAGGGAGATTGGTGTGCAGTTCTGCCCGAGTCAGGTCCACAGCCAATGAACCAAAGATACAGGCCTGTTTTACAGCCCCACCGGGGCAGGGAAGCAAATTCATAACTGTGCATACTGCTGAAGATAGCCCTCAGTTCCACTTGACCAGGAAGCCTAACAGGAAAACTTGGAATGCCACATAACCCATCCTACAGCCCTGCTTACAGCAGTGCTCAAGCATAGAGCTCAGCCAGTGGCTCTCTCCATCTGCAGAGCCAAGCTGGTGTCCCTGTCTTTCCAGGGAGCTTCGTGGGCAGATCTGCCTATTTTTGGTCCCCAGCCAATGTGCTTTACTGGCCTTGGAGCATGTCCTACTGCTCTGCCAGGGCAGGAAAACAAGTTTGAAGTCACATCTGCTGTTGAACATACCCCTAGCCCTATCTGACCAGGAAGCCTCACCAGAGCACCTGAGACAGGGTGTAGCTCATCCTCTAGCACCGTGGGTAATAGCATATGAGCAGAGAGCCCATCCACTGGCTTGGTCTACTTTCAGATCCAAGCCAGTGGCCTTGCCCAGGCAGGGAACTTGGTGGGCAGATCTGCCTGATTTAAGTGCTCAGCCAATGAGCCATGCTGCCCTTGGAGCCTATTCAGCCACCTTGACTGGGAAGGGAAGTGCTCTCATGTCCCTGCTACTCTAGCCTCATGCCTGCTTAATCACGAACCCTAACCAGAGCAATGGGGAGCTTATTGGCTTATTATAGCCCTACTTGCAGTGTTGCCTTAGCAGAGAGTCTAGCTAGTGTCTCTGGCCATAAACACAGCCAAGCTGGTGGCCATGTCTGGCCAGAGAAGTTGGTGGTTAGCTCTGCCTGATTTGGGTCCCCAGCTCTAGGCCATACTGGCAATGTAGCCTGTTCTATAGTCTTTCCTAGGCAAATCTGAAGCCCTTGCTATGGCTGAATATAGCCTCTAGCCCTGCTTGACCAGAATTCAACAAATGGGAAAAAATTTAAAGGATAAAAGAATATCTTGAGACAAATGGAAATGAAATTCATGTGGAACTACGAAAGACCCAGAATAGCCTTCTTGAGAAAGAAGAACAAAGCTGGAGGCATCACACTTCCTGATTTCCAACTATATCAGAAAACTATAGTAGTCAAAACAGTATGGTACTGGCGTAAAAACACACAAAGTAATGGGAACAGAATTGAGAGCCTAGAAATAAATTCATCCATAATTTCAACTAACATTTGGCAAGGGATTCAAGAATACACAGTGGGGAAAACACATTATCTTCAATAAATGGTGCTGAGATAATTGGATAATCATATATAGGAGATTGAAACTAGACCCTAATCTTATACCACCCACAAGAATTAACTTGAAACGGATTAAGTATGTAAACGCAAGACCTGAAAGTATAAAACTCCTAGAAGAAAAGATAGGGGAAAAGCTGCTTGACAATGGTCTTGGCAATGACTTTTGTACGTGACATTTAAAGTACAAGCAACAAAAATAAACAATGGAACTACATCAGACTAAAAACCTTCTGCATATCAAAAGAAATGATCAACAAAATGAAAGGACAACTTATGGAATGAGAGAAAATACTTGTACATTCTTAGCAGTAGAATTGCGGAATCACAAGGTAAATGTGATTTCTGTCTAAAAGGGATATAACAATTATCTTTTCCACAAGCAATGTATGAGAGTGTTTGTCTTCCCCAGCCTCTCCAACAGAATATGTTGTCTTGCTTTTTAACTTTTACCAGTCTAATAGATGGGAAATTATATCCTTAATATTTTGTTTGTATTTCAACTTCTCTAATTTGAGTTAGATTGAATATTTTTCATGTTTGAACACAATTTTCAAATCTTTTTAGTGAAGTATTTGTTAACTCCTTTGTTACATTTGTTACATTTTAAAGAGGTTAATATCTAAAAAATGTCTTTGATATTTATTCACATATTTACCATTTCTAGTACTCGTCCTTACTTTCTATGAACCCAAGTTCCCATCTGGTATCATTTTCTTTCAGCTTGAAGAACTACCTTTAACATTTCCCTTAGTGTAGGTCTGCTGGCAACACATTTTCTCAGCTTTAGTTTTTCTAAGAAAGTCTTTACTTGGCCTTCATTTTTTGACAGATATTTTTGTTAGATATAGAAATCTAAGTTGCCAGTTATTTCCATCCGGTACTCTGTGTTGTACTGTTTGTCTTTTGGCTTCCACCTTCTCTGACGAGAAGTCTGCAATCATTCTGATCTTGTTTCCCTGCTCGGCCCCAGCTGGTGGTATACAACCCCTGAGCACTCAGAGTGGACCTCTGGGAAAGAGTTTTCAGGTGGGTGCTGTCCTGTATCGTGTCAGTATCTGCTTCAGGTTTTTATCTGCCATGCTTACCCACACATTGCCTTTAACTTTTTTTGTTTATTTTTATTTATTTTTGAGAGGAAGGGAGGGAGAGAGAGAGAGAGAGAGGGAGAGAGAGAGCAAGCCAAGAAAGGGCAGAGAGAAGGAGAGGGAGAATCCCAAATAGGCTCCACGCTATCAGCTATCAGTGCAGAGCCCCCACGTGGGGCTCGATCTCATGAACCATGTGATCATGACCTGAACCAGGATCGAGAGTCTGATGCTTAACCGACTGAGCCACCTAGGCTCCCACCTTTAAATTCTTATTACAGGTTTGTCTGCTTACTTTATCATTCTGCTTTGTTTCTAGGGATGACAATAGCTTCAGTTCTTTTCTCCCAAATGAAAAGTTTGTTACTTCCTGGAATTTTGTTCATTTAAGCTTCTTTGTGTACTCAATTTTGTGATGAGTTAAAAAGGATAAGAGGTTATAATTTTGTAGCATCTCCAGCTTGTTAGTGTGAGAGCAATGATCTCCCGTGATCCTAATCTAAAGGAGCAGAAATGTCTGGCTTCCAATGAGAATATTTGTAGTTACTCTATTTAGTTCACTTGAGTCAGTGTTTGTTCACTTCATAGCACTCATGAAGTCCCCTGTTAAGATGTGATCACCCTTTACCATAGGTACTATGATTTTAAGCAACGAGATAGAAAGTGTAATTGTTAAACCTAGAAGTAATTCAATCTACAGTTTCCTACTGGTAATCAAAGTGTGACTGACTTATTTTCAATGCTTAGTATTGTCAAAGGGATTCAAACAATATTATAGTTAAAGCTACTATATTAAATATTAATAGAATAGTTGTAGATCACAATACTCTACGACCTCTAATAAACTGAAGCTTTGTTTTTCTTTTGAATTACTGTTGAGCTGAAATTCTTCTGGCACAGACATCTAGCAGCACTCAAACACAGGTCTCTGTAAGAAAGTGGAATTTGGGGAAATGGGTGCAGATTTCCAGTTTGCATCACTTCCTCTTCTCTCTTATGTAATGGATCACATAAAAGATTTCATCAGTTTTGTCACTAAGACTGTGTTTCCTCCACAAAAGTTTTCTTTTATTTTTTTTAAATTTAGAGATCAAGAGAGACAGAGCATGAGTGGGGGAGAGGCAGAAAGAGAGGGAGACACAGAATCCAAAGCAGACACCAGGCTCTGAGCTGTCAGCAGAGAGGCTGACGTGGGGCTCAGACCCACGAACCGAACCGTGAGATCATGACCTGAGTCAAAGTCGGATGCTCAGGTGACTGAGCCACCCAAGCACCCCACCTCCACAAAAGTTTTAATGGTTAAGCAAAGCTTAGACCATACTTTCAACTCTTATTAGACAATGTATTTATCTACATTATTTTACTCTATTAGATTCAAAATATAGTCATTTGCATGAATGGGTTAAATATTTCATTTCTAGGAATGAATAACATTTCTAACTCTTCTTTTGTTTCCTGAAAGAGTACTGATTCAAGGGATTATGCTACTTTTCATTTGAATAAATGTCAGATACTAGGAAATGAAATGAAATGCCTTTGCATTTAATTGCATTACAGCTGATTTTAGAATAGCTAGATATTTTTATTGTTTCAAAAAATATTAGTGTGCTATAAATCAATACTCTTTCTATTATTCTTTCCGAGGTGGATATTTTACTAAATTTGTTAGTTCTTATTTAGTAATTGACAATTCAATAGTATAAGTGCATTCATATAGAAAAGTATCTGTATATTCCACTCTCTTGGTATTTACAAACCAAGATTTGTAAATCATTTACAAAAATGATATGTATTTTTTTAAGTTTATTTTTTTTATTTTTGAAAGGGGGAGGAGGGGCAGAGGGAGCGAGAGAGAGAGAGAGAGAGAGAGAGGGAGAGAGAATCCCAAGCGGGCTCTGCACTGTCAGCACAAAGCCTGATGTAGGGCTTGATCCCACAAACCATAAGATCATGACCTGAGCTGAAATCAAGAGGCACTTAGCTGACTGAGCCACAGAGGTGCACCAAATATTTTTTATGTCTGGGTAGTATTTGTGTGAAGTAAGTGCCTTCTTACTTACTTCAAGGCATGCTTTTCCCATGTTTATTTTTTATCTGTTGCTTGAAATGAAATGAAATAAAGTATAGGAGAGAAAGATATTTCATTTCTCCCCTTTTCCCCCATTCCTACTTTTGCCCGTAGAAAGAAAAGTAGCCATCAACCCCCGACACTGGCTTTTGGCGAAAGTACTATGTGTGTGTCAGGGGCAGGATGTGGTGCGCAGTGAGAAACTACCTTCTCTCTCTCCTCCTTTACTACATCCTCTCCTCACATTCAGGGATTTATCTGCATTCTTTATCATCATTTCTGGTATAGCAGTACTGGATGGAAGGGCAGTATGAGAGAGAAGCCAGCAAAAAACGTCCTGTGCCTTGAGTGTGTCGCAACTTTATTTTGCCTGGGCTGGGTGGAAAAGGAGATGTAGTCTGTATGGCTTTCATCTTCTATCACCTGTTGAATGCCTTTAGAAGTGCCCTAAACTTTTCCCACTGAAAACTAGGTAGAGTAAAAGACAAAAATGCTTTCAGTCGACTTTGGGCTTTATCAGTTAACTCCTTATCTATACAATTTGCTTTTTGTAAGTTTCTAAGGTAAGCAGCACTCAGAGTGTTAATTCCACTCTGTGAGGCAAATGATCTGAGAGGATAACTTGCTGCGTTCAGACTTCAGATGACAGAGGCAGACATAAGCCAAGGGTGTAGACTTCCAATTCTTCTACTACTAGATGGTTCCACCTTTTCCTCTTTGCATCCAGCAATTCACTTTCCTGAGTGATTGCAGATTTGAATTTCTAGGGGAGCCCAGTCCTTGAGTGACATCTGTGTGTACCATCCTAAAAATTTTCTGACTAACTCCATTAGCAAAACTGCTAAGAGCAGACAGCTTCAGGTAAAAGAGAAAAGCTGTATCGGATGCAGGGAGAAGAATGCAAAGAGAAAACAAGGGCGGAGTTAATTCCCAAGGACTCTGAATTTTCCCACTTGCACTTTTTTTCTGTGGCCTCTTAGGTGACCTCATCTCTATTTTGCAGCTCAATTATCAATTCCTGTTTGCCTTTCCTGCAGTCAAACAATGTTCGATAGCCACATGTATATTTATCTTATTGTTTGTTCATTCATTTATTTAGCATTTATTGAATCCTGACTATATACTAATCATTAGAATTTGGCCCAGGAATTTAAAAAATAATAATTTTCTGCTTTCAAGGAGCATGTAGTGTAGTAAATAAGGCGGAAAAGTTAGCAGAGACCAGGGTTTTTCTATTGATTACAAAATAATAATCACATGCATTAAATTCATCCTATCCTGCCACTATCCTTCCCCATTGCTGTTTTACTCAAGACAATGAAATTTCTGGTAAATGCTCTTTTAGAAAATGCTCTTTTAGATACTTATTGATTATGAATGGAATCTGCAAATGTGCAGGGTTTTATTTACCCAGTTTATAAACTCAGAAAAGGTGGGGCTCTTTAGTTAGAGAGTTTCTCAAAAAACTGTATCTCATCTTTAGAAAAAAAAAATTCCCATGTTTAACCATGTCCAGTATTATTTTGTAGAACAATGCATTTTGCTAGTGTGGAGGTCCTCAAAGTATGGACCATGGAAGACTGAGGTTCCCTGGCAACGTAATAAGTGTATGGTTTCCTCTGATGTTAAGAGGAGGAAAAGAGGTATGAAAGGTTCTCCAGGGACTGAGTGGATGGTAAAGAATCCATACTGTAGATGTCAGGTACACAGGCAGAGGCTCTAATGAGTGTTTTCTAATATAAAGTTCAACTGGCACTGAAGATATATGCAAAAAGCAGATAAGTCATTCTGGCATGTGGCTATTTCATCTACCTTGTCACTTGATGAGGCTAGCTGCCTTTGTCCCAGTGCATTAAAGCCAACATAGTGTCTCTACTTATAAGACATCAAAAGGCATATCTCACTTTAAGTATAGTAAAAGAAATCCTAATCACATGATTTGAGATTTTTAAGATCAGCCCTTGGTTGCATTTTGCTTAATCTTTTCTGGAGGTCAAAAGGAATGGTTAACTATCTACAGTGACTGCAGCCAAAGTTACTGCTAATTTTAAATGTAGATTTTCAGGAGGGTGTTCCTGGCAATTGCTTGCAGTTGACTTTTTCAAATTTAAATGGGAATCAACCAGTTCAGAATAGAACTGGTTTTGGTGGACTGGTGGGAAGACTGGAAAATAGGCCATTGGTCAAGGTGAATTTGGCCCAGATGCTTTAAAGCTTTTTGGTTTATTTAGAAAATCATAATTTTGGACTAAAAGCATATTAACATTTTTTTTATAAGCCAATTTGTAGTGAAATTTGTGATACTTTTTTTTCCCTGAAACATCTTAACAAAATGCCTTCCTTAAGGAAAAATTTATGTAATACCTATGTTTTGACTTATTTTATAGAATGCCCAACTAATGTTTCACGACGAATGTTTCTGAAGTGCTTACTATTCTGATTTTTTTCTTAACATTTATTTATTTTTGAGACAGAGAGAGACAGAGCATGAACTGGGGAGGGGCAGAGGGAGACACAGAATCAGAAGCAGGTTCCAGGCTCTGAGCCATCAGCCCAGAGCCCGACGCGGGGCTCAAACTCACGGACCATGAGAGTGACCTGAGCTGAAGTCGTACGCTTAACCGACTGAGCCACCCAGGCGCCCCAGTGCTTACTATTTTGAAATCACTATGTTAGATGTTATCTTTAATGCCTTTCTCAATATGCTCTATTTTGAAACTTCCACTATTAACTATTTTTGGTGTTATTTCCAATGTTACTCACTTTCTCTTATAATAAACCAATACCAAATCTTGATTTTTGAGGTGTTACATTTCATATCTGTGTGTCCACCCAGAGTTGAGTGTTAGTATTGTATAAATTCAATGAATATTCTCTATAATCCTTAATCTTCCAAGCCTAGAGTACTTGCCATAATATTTTGGTGAATGATATAATAATTGATGGAAAACATGGGTCTTAACGAACAGTATTAAATGGGCAAAAAATATATATACTTACTACATTTTGGACTGATTACCAGTGCACTAAATATAGTGCAGAATCAGGAATGGGAATATAACCATAATTTTTTGTTTTTGTTTCTACTTAAATTTGTATCAACAGAGTGAAAACATAGTAGCTCAGAGTGCCTAATAGTGTGATAGATTTTCAGCAGTTAAGAACTACTAGTTAAAATATGTCATGTAGGATGTTAGATCTAAAATTGTGGTTTTGGAGATAATTTGGAAAATAAATATGAGAGGTCTCATTTGATTACACAGAGAACAGTAAACAGAAGTTCTACTTTTCTCCCAGGGTCTTTGTCATGATTAAACAGGAATTGTTCATCCAGAGCTCCTGAAATAAGACATCCAATTAGGGTCCACACTCACTCACTTTGAAACTGATGGAAGAGAGTTGAGCACAGCGGCCAAACATGACCAAAGATTGTTGGAAAAGCTTCTAGAAATTCATATCCAAAGCAGATAATGTAAACTATTCTAATCAACAGCTCTATTCCTGGTGTCATTCCTTCAGTATTTTGTAATTATTAGATTCTAAGTAAGTATAAAATGTAGTGTACAAGAGTTTTATTTGGCTAAACATTATTAGGTGATATAACTGAATAGGTTATTCTTCATTCTGTTGCACATTTTGAAGCCAACAGATATTTTGCTAAATAGGTTGAGAACCTGTTTATTTTGCCTTAGGTTTATAATGTTAAAAGTGAGTCAAAGTGGTTAGCTTCCTAGGTATCCACTCAAAATTCTCATTTAAACTATATATTATAAAAGAAGATTTGAGCATTTTGATAATTCCTAGGAGAGTCACTTTCTAGTTAATTTATATTCTGAGTCAAATCATTGGGGGAAATCCTTCCTGAAAGTTAAAGGCTGACCATGAGTACTGCTTTTAAGGCTTTAATTAGAGAGATAGGCCTGCATTATTTAAATGCTTTTGAGATATATCTTGTATGCAAACCTATTTTTTAGGTATTCAAAGAAATTTAAAGCAAATGCAAGGAAACTTGGAGAACTTTTGAAATTATTTAGTATTGAGAACAAATTGGTAAAATTTGCCTTGCTTTGAGCTTCATTTATGAACTTCTAACTTAGCCTTTGATGGCTAACTCAGGAGGTGTTGGTGTTAGTGGAATAAATCTTTGAAGCTGGTATTATGCATTGCTTCTTGTTTTTAGCTCAACCCCCAAGAATAGGCTTTCAAACATCACAGTTTTACTTTCTTATGCTTGCAAGTAAGAAATGTCATCAAACAAGCTAAATAAAAAACGAGATTTTCAAAAAATATTTTATAAACAGAACAGTTAATTTCACTGATTCATTTTAAAAAATGGTGGCCATGCTTCTCTTTTTTATTATTTGATCAACTTATCTAGGTATATTATTCAGTACTCTCAGTCTTAAAGTTCTTGAGTTGTCTTTTTAGCTACAAATACATTTTCTTGTACTTCTCAATATGTGACTAATGGACAAAGCATGTACAAACAATTCCTTTCAAATAAATTTAGTATGGGGGCACCTAGGTGGCTCAGGGCTGACTCTTAGTTTTGGCTCAGGTCATGATCTCACAGTTTGTGAGCTTGAGCCCTGTATGGGGCCCTGTGCTGATTGTATGGAGCCTGCTTGGGATTCTCTCTCTCTCCCTCTCTCTCTGCCCCTTCTCTGTTTGTGCTCTCTCTCTCTCTCGCTCTCAAAAATAAATAAATACACTTTAAAAAATAAAATAAAATAAAATAAAATAAAATAAAATAAAATAAAATAAAATAAAATAAATTTAGTATGTGGGGGATTTTTAGAGAACCCAGGGACTTTCAAGTAATTGAGAGATTTGAAAAGAGCACTTTAGAAGTCAAACTTTGTACTCAGTTTGTAGTGAAGGAACTACAAGCTTTACAGTAAAGAAATGAAAATGGAAGACAAGAGAATCCTTATATAATGAGGAATCAAGTCAGTTCACAAGTGAAGTTCTTACTTGAACTGAGTAACTTAATATTCATGAGATAGGTCTTCCTCCTCCCCCCTGACCAAATCACACATCTCCTAATTTTTAGCTTTACCAGTAAACTCTATTACAATTAACTCCTTTTATGTATGTGTGAAAGTAGTCAGGTTTGAAATGGACTCCAGGCCTTTGGGTCCATGGTTCTCTTCTATGGAATTACTGAGGGTCTATGAACTATTGTGCCACAAGGGAAGAATACAAAGGCCAATTTATTAACATGTGTCTGCATATATCTTGTTATTATTTGCAAGTCTTAATGCTAACCAGTCACTTCAAGTTTTATTGGATGTAATCTAGTACATGTAAATAAAAGTCAGGGTTCTTGAAACAAAACCATAAAAGTAGCAGATTGCAATCAAAGAGCAGATGTTTTGTGATGTCAAGCTGAATATTTATGGTCTTCCTTTAAGCCATCACTGAAACTGACAACTTATCACAAATTATTTGACCATCTAAAGAGAACAATTTCATCAGAAAGTTGTTAAAAACTTTTTTTTGGCAAAGAAACAGATTTTTATTCTTAGAGAAAGGAAAGAAATCCAATACAAGACAGAGGTAGAAAAATTCTACAAATATATTCAAGAGTCTCTGATTAGTAGTGACTAGTGACCCATAACAACTAGCTTAGACATTTCTTAATTAGATGGTGCTAAGTACTCCCATTTACCTGGAAGTTGAAAGAAATTGCTCTAAATTTGGTTCTTACTAAATTCTCAATCAAAGTAAATTTAGTAATTAAATTTGGTATATAAAAATATGTTTAATGAACATCTTATTTGTTAGTTGGTCTTGGAAGTGTTCCCAGTTTATTCTGGCTCTTTTATAGAAGTCAGAAAGGAACTAGAGAATTTACTTTCTGTTAAACAAACAATTCATTTTGCCTTTTTTAACGAGGGAGAAGGGATACTATTATTCATTATGTTTCTTTTACGTTATGACATAGAAGTTCATAATTGAGTAGAATCGTAAATGAGGTCGCTTAAGCCTAAATGCTTAAGTGAAACTTTCACCCCCCGGAGAGCATCACTAACATATTATTCTGTCCCTACTGGAGTATTCCAGTAATAAATTAGTTGGATCCATCTTTAGATGGATCATTTTGTATCAACTTGCATCATTCACAAGTTCACTCACTTATCAGATTTTTAATTGTCTACTATATGACACACAGTCATAAGAAATGGAGACACCATATTGAACCAAAAAAATGCAGCCCTTCTCCATGTGGAATGTATAGACTGGTTTTTTATATATGTGTCAAATTCTACCTGTCTGTAACTTCTACCCTTTGTTAATAGTTTTCATCATATCTACCTTCTATTCCTATAATCTACAAATTTAACCAGGCTCTCTTCTGTTAACTGATCCATAAACTGATAATCTTTACATCAAATCTGATTAAAAATAAGTTTTGAAGGTGAAAATTTGAACTAACAGTGGTATAGGCTACTTGCAAAACATTTCAGCTAAAACAGGCATGATTTTGAGTCATTAAAACAGATGCACTGAAAGTTCTACCATTTTCTTTCCTCTGGTCCAGGTTCCTGAGTTTGCTTCATTAAAACTCAGGGAGTAAACCTGATTGACAAGTAAAGCAATGTAAATGCAAATGCCTGAATCCACAATAGGGCAGCCCCTTTAGAAGGGAATTGATGGCTCTGTAAATAAAATACTAACTAAATACTGATGTATTGAGAATCACCTGCAAAAAACCATTATTTTGTCCTTAGAAATATTTCGTTGTTATTTTATAGGTAGTCACCAAAATTATTTTTTAAAAAGGACATAAAATAGACACTAATTATCTACAGATTATATATGGGAAAGAATTTAACATATAATCTCATGCACTAGAAGACCGATTATTCTTTGAACCAAACCTTCCACCACCAATAATAGAATGTAGCCATATTTTCTTAATTGGCTCATGAATATGTTAAGAGGACCAGAGTTATGATCTTTTGCATATTTATTAATTCTGTGTTTCCCTATTTATCTAGAAAGATTAACTTTGACAAAGAAAGAACTTATATTGACTTATTTTTTTAATTTACAGGAAACATATTTTATATCTCAATATACACAGTCTTCACAGTGCATCTTCACAGTGTATACAGAATAATTATTGATTTTTATCATTTCAAAAATTGGTAGATAGGTTATTCAAGACCTGCTCTTTATTTTGTATAAGTGCAAAGTCTCCTTTTCAGTATTTCTAAATGTTACTTCTACCTTGTCAAATAGATCCAGATACTGTAACTGGCACTATACAGAATATTCTTTGTCACCACTGTCTTCATCATAAATGAAGGCATCCACTTTACTAGCATAATCCTCGACCAACATTCTGGTGTTAAATATGTTCTACTTGATAAATATTGGCAAAAGAGATCATCTGAAAAGGAGGAGGAGGAAGAGCATGCTGTTTGGAATTGCTTCATTTCTATCACAGTGACCACCTTCTTGTTTTCTGCCCAGGGAGAGTCATACTAAGTGTAATAGCATTTGTCATCCAAGAATAGAAAGGCAGGCTCAAAGCAGGAGGACAGTTTAGGCATTGATGGAAGGAAAAGCAGAAAGGAGAGCAGCATGGCCAGATCTAAGAGGGGAATTGCGTCAACCAAAGAATTCTTTGCTCTGTGATAACTCTTCCCTCCCAAGCACAGTTGCCATGGCCAGCTGTCAGAATTAAAGGGCTGCTTCCCTGAGGTATCATCCTACCCAGTCTGAATCATTGGGAAACTGGCCTGTTCATATACAAGGACCGCATTTTCTCCACTAGTAAGTGAGATGAGGACATCATCTCTTACCCCTGTGCACTAGTACAGTGTTTCTCAATCTTTTCTAGTCACAGGCATTCTCGAAAATCAGATAAAAGATATAAACCCTATTGCATGTACACACACACAGTTTTGAAAACAATCTGAAGGGGTTTATACACTTTTGGACACCCAGTTATGATTCTCCTTGAGGCCACAGATTCCAGGTTAAGAATCTCCTGTACTAGAGAAGAGGCCAGTCGATTTTATTGGTGTATTCCATGTATCAGATATTATAATAAGCACTTTATATGCACTATCTTATAATAATCTTGTGAGTTAGTTTTATTGTCTCCATTTTTTAAATGAGCTGGTGTTAGTGACTTGCCCATGGTTAAGCAACCTATGACTGAAGCCCTCAGAATACTAATTAGTCTGTTCATAGATACTTACTGCTACATTCTTTTATTCTTCTCTTTCGGTTTTTCCTTTTGTGCAGCTAATATTCCAAACTGTGTTCCCGGCTTTCAGCTCCCTGGAGTATTATTCAGCTTCTCTGTGTCTTCACCCTGGCCAATATTTACTCATCTTCTTCCCACTGAGGGCTCCCATTATGCCTCATGGCTGGGATTTGGTGCCATGTGACCTCTGTTTTCACCAGCTGCCCAGAAGCAGGATCTTCTGACATACACCTTCTATACTCTCTTCTACCCTACCTCTAACAATTGACTGTATAGGTTTAGTTTCACATCTGTTCCTAAGCCAATACAAATTGAGGAGGGAAGTAGACCTTGATGTAGTGAGTCTTAGAATTAAATTATTTTGACAAGATCTACTGATCCAGCCTCCAACAGCTGGGCCCCTATGTGTCTATTTCTGCCAACCAGATAAAGCATCCAATGTATTTAGCATATGCCTTTGTGGGCCTCTGTAGTTTTCATTTCATGGTATTCCATTTGACAGCATGTGAGGACTTTTACTATCTTGGAAATTAATAAAAGATAATATTCCTTGAGACTTGAAATGTTAGGTAATAAGGCAGAACAGAGATAAGCAAAGTTGTGGGAAAGGTAAAGACTGGTTCCCATGTTAACAAGATTTGATTATAACTTGGTTGTCTATATAAATAAATAAAAAAAAAAGGCTACGTCTATCAAAATCAAAATTGACCAGTCATAGAAATACAGAAAAAGGAGAAGTGCAGAAAATAAATTTTAGCAATGCTAATCCCAAAATAGTCAAGGAAATGGATGGTCCTAATTACCCTTTGAAACTTAAATGCTTCCTTCTGAAGAAGGGCATTCCTCTTATGAAGAGAGATGCAAAGAACTGTAGGCAATGAGCACAGAATGTTCTGGACCCACTCACAACAAAAATATTTTTATGGGGAACTGAATGTGTTTTACATTATTTTATCCTAACGTGATTAAACAATTTATATATCAAATCACCCCTGTACTGATTCTATGCTTACCTAGTTACCATCTAATTATGATTTGATTTTCCATTTAGTTCTTTCCACAGGCAAACATTAATTACTCATATAGATGATAAATATATGGTGTCTATGATAGTGATTTTTCAAGATGACTTAATAAAGTGGTCTTTGAACATTATTTGATTTGTCTTAAAGCCAGACTGCAGCTGAACACTTGCTAAAGCAAGACATGTCTTTCCTGGTCTTAGGTGAATATTAGTTAGAGTTTTTCAGTTTCTTATCTCTTGTTTCTCTGACCACCATCAAGAAGGTGAGATTGACATTCATTGCAGAGGGCAGGTCCCCTGAAGTGACTTACCTACCTGGGGTAGTTCCTAGGAAGGTCTTACCCAGCACCAAGCAGCCCTCCCTTTATGGTACTGCAACCAATTTTATCTTTTTGAATTATTACAGATTTTTACAGTGTCTGCTCTTTGATAAGACTAGGTTTCTCTTTGCTCCTAACTCTAGTCAGTCATGTTGGTTGGCTTATTATGTATCTGGTCCCTTGCTCTGCCACAAACTCTAGCCATTTGGATGGTATCCAGTTGCCTAGAAACAAAGCTTTGGCTTGACTGTGAATTGATGATAAACCTGCCGAGTGCCTGGCTCACTGACTGTATGATGGCCTGCTCCTGTCCCTTTGGACTCCTGGCTGAGGCCCTCTAATATAGAGAAAAAACTGCATGTGATTCCCCCTGGCTACCAGTGTTTGACCACCATCTGGATCTGCCCCGCTGGTGTCCAACATTACTAGAAAGGTAAGCAGGCACTGACAGTGACCTGGTTTATGCCTGAAGTTTCTGTATCTTTTGTGAACCCTGAGCGGACTGTCCTCACCAAACCACAACCTATGGTTAGATTCGTTTTCCTAACACTGTGTTCTTCTCAGTTCCAGTTTCTTTCCCTTTCTAACAGTCAGACTGCAGAAGGTCTTAAATGCCAGGCCTAGAAATAAGTATAGACTTAAGCTGTGTCATGTCAGCAGGTGAGGCTGTGTCCTCCAAAGATTAATATGTCAGAAAAGCCAAAATGAATGGAAAAGAGAGGATATTTTTAGATGCAGGCCAGGTAGACTAAAACAGGGGACCAATTCCTGCTTATTTTTGTAAGTAAAGTTTACGTAGATCATAGCCACACTCATTCATTTATGAATTTTCTCTGCTGACTTTTGCTTGCTCTCCCACAGAAGTATTGAGTACTTGTGACAGAGACCAGACAGTATGCAAAGTCTAAAATATCTACTATCTAATCCTTTGCAGAACAAGTTTGCAGACTCCTGACCTATGTGATGATTACAGAGACCTGGACTAATTAAGGAGTTAGCAATAAGAGAGAAAGAAGAACCAGTTATGAGGACACTGAAGAATTTTTACTTCAAGTTCCTGATAAATGCTTAAGGGGTTGTTAAAGGACAAGTCTACCTCAGGTATTACATTAAATTTGAGTAGTTTTGCCACTGTGAGTGACAGGTACGATACTACCCTCTTGCCTCAAAAAATAAAAGAAAAAAGAAAAGAAGAGCCTATTCTGATGTTCTGATTTGTTACAAAATAACTAATCTACTATCTTTGAAAAAAAATGCCCATATTTTGTCTCAAGTTTTATGATTTGGGGGAACAAACAAGGTACCCAGTGAACTCAATGGTTGGGAAAGTGGAATAATTCAAGATAGTGTAGACAGAAGAAATGTTTTAGACATTTGCTGAAGTACAGCTTCAACCAAAGCGGAAAAACTGCAGAATTCTGAGAAAATAAGAGCAATGGACATGTGTAAATTCTGAAGAGGAAAAATAAATCTTTATATAAAGATAAATAGATAATTAGTCAGGTGGAAAGGAAAGAAAAAAAGAAAAGAAAAGAAAAGAAAAGAAAGAAAGAAAGAAAGAAAGAAAGAAAGAAAGAAAGAAGGAATTCTATTATGTTAACTGAAGTTCTCTGTGCAATACAATCTATTTCTCCTTTTGCTGTTACCTTTCCCCTATAAATTCATTAATAAGCAATGTCTCAGGGGAGATTTTATATTGAATATAGAGGACAAAATGTCAATACCTTGGCTTCTGAGATCTAAAGTAGACTCTTGAGACTCATAGCAGAGACATACTCTTGAACATCAGGGCTTTTGACCTGTAAGGGTCATAATATTGTATTTCTAAAAGGCTAAGACTGGAAGACATTTAGTTGCTTCTATAACTAATAGTTTGGAAATACAATAGGAGCTTATCCCTGGACATTAGGTAAGGGTTGTCCAAAATGAGGGAGTACTGCAGAGGATGTGGACTTTAGTTTAGAAACTTGTGTTGAGAAGCTATCACTCCCTTAAGACAATCTAAGACTCCCCTAAGAACAGAGCTATAAATAGGGAGAGCTCCAGAACCTCAATTATGCTTGGAGCAGGGAGGTGCAGGGTACAGAAGGTACCTATGTCTTGTGTTTTGGAGAGTACTGGGGAGTGCGTAAGCCTTATAGAGAACCCCTGTGTTCAGCATGATCTCTAAGATGTCGAGTCACTGTGGCACAGAAGTTACCTAAGCAGATAGGTTTCAGGCAGTTCCACAGAGTTTTAGGAGAGTGGCCAATTGTTTTTCTGTATCCCTCAGATAGGGTGTGGATATAGCTGAGAGTCAACCGGAGAGTCAAAAGTCCTTGATGTTGGAAAGAGGAGGGTGTAGAAGTCATGGACTAATAAAAGAAGACTAGCTGGCCTATAGGGCATCTCATTAAAGACCAACACAAATACATGGAAACAAACAAATGTATGTGAACAGATGAGATGAGAGAGGACCCATATCTCCCCAGTATGGTACCACTTGAGCCAAACCAAAACAGGTATAATTCTAGAGATAAAGAAGAGGGGTAAAAGCTAATTGACTGAAGATTTTTAATTTTTCTGAGAAAATACTGCATTGACTCTTAAGAACTGATTGGAACGAGCTTACATCGAGTTGAATACATTGAAGTTTTTGTCAGTAGACAAAAGGAGTGTCTTAATATAAAAAAATAACATTTAAAAATATATAGCAGAAAACATTTTGTATTCTGAATATTTGTACTCCCCATTTATATATCAAGAGAAGTTTCAAAAGTTGTTTGCCTGTAGGTAGTAGGATTATGACCATGTTCTTTTTTGTATTTATTGTGTTACATTTACTAAATCTTTACAATGGGTATGTATTGTTTTAATAAATATAAGCACTGATATACTTCAGAAGTATTGAGTTGGCCTAAAAGCAAAAAATAAAAGAAAAAAAGTGTGCATAGATTACACAGAGAATTTTAGCCACGTCTGTATACATAGAACACGACTCCATCAGTGGCTACAATCTGGAAAAGGAACAGCATCTCTCCTTCTTTGACTGCACACAGATGAAGATTTCTTTTTCAATTAAGCAGGATAAGGGGGGAAAACCTGAGAGTACACATACAGCCCATCAATCTGGAGGAAGAAAAGTGATATAATTTAAAAGAGTGTTTGTTATTGCTATTATTTAGTCATCCAAGTTGATTAATGAGAGAGAGGCAGAGACAGAGAGAGAGAGATGGGGAGAGAGAGAGGGAGAGAGAAAAGAGGAAAGGAAGGAAAGGAGGAAGGGAGGAAGGGAGGAAGAAAGAGGCTTATGACATAGTATAGGTTAATTACAAAAATCCCCCTTCACTGTCAGGGGATATCTTGATACACCAAATAAATTGCCCTGATGAAGCATGTGATTGCCTGTCTTTTCAGTGTCAAAACCAGCTGTGAGAAAACCCAAAATCATGTTTTAATGTTTTGCAGAAGACTCAAACCTTTTATATTCTCATTAAAAAAATGAAAAGAACCTTGAAACTGACCTGGAGTTTCTTTTTATGTTTCAATGGGGAACTGTTTTCCCAATAAGCATAAAATGCCTTTATCAATAGTAATTTTCTAAGTTATTGATGGTGATGTGAAAAAAATTACAATGAGTAAAAATATTTTGAGGACATAAATTCTTTTGACGTTAGGGCTGAAGTGAAATGATGTAGGACTCTTGGCAGCACATTTAGAGTGCTATTTACTAAATTTAATTTTGCTATTTTTAAGCTGATTTAATAATATATTTATTAGAAAAAAGTACCAAATAATGGCATGTCATGGGCTCTATGCTAATTTATTAAAAATTAAAATTGTGCGTGAGGGAACAGGCAGTGACTAGAGAACTCACTGGCGTATATTTGCAAATATCTTGGGAGGCGGAGAGGTATATTCCTGTTGAATAATAGGAAACCCAAGAAATACATAAATCAGTTATCATAAAACTAAATGAAAAGAAGCTAGAATTGAGATGTTTTTCTTTCTTCTACTCAGGTACATATTTCAGGTATAATTATTACCCAAAGGGGCTACATTACATGGCTGATTTAGGTTAGCTAAGCAAAAAGAATTTTATTCTTCAAAGTTCAATAGGAAGAGGCAATGACAATTTATGTCTTTACTGCCAAGGAAACAAGGAGCTTTAGGAAGAAGATTAAATGTAATGATAGTTTAAAATCTTTCAGTATTACTAATAAAATTGTCAAAATTGAAAACTATGACTGTATATAAGGGAACCTGCATAAATGTAAGAAATACAATGCATAAAATTGGAGTTGGTAATTTATTTCTACCTGAATAAATTTATTGCTTTTAATTTATTAACCAAACTTGGTTTGTGTGTTTTTTCTCCATTTTTTTTTTCTCTACATTCCTAGACTTCCTATCTGATCACAGGTTGAAGCTTACTGACAGGTGTATGCATACAAATACAAACACTAGTGATACCCTCTTAGATAAACTGTTTGAAAATGCAACATTTAGCCTTGTATATCAGTAGTATTTATTAAACAGTTCTGTGCCTAACATTTTGATATGTGTTGTGAAATAAGAGTTTTTATATTTTCAATAACTAATAGCTGAGTCCTCCAAATAGCTCCGTCTGTTAGGAAGTTGGATGCTATTTCCATTTGATTCATGAGAAAACTGGGGCTCAGAGTTGTATACCTCATTGAAGTTAACGAGAACAAGGGATTCTTTTTTTTTTTTTTTTTTCCCTTAGGGAGTAAAGAAATTTAGAGGAGACACTGAAGCTTACTTAAAGGTGAAGAACAAATTATAAAATCATGTCCAAACAAGATCTAGAGGTAGAAGAATAAAATTCTGGGTGACTTTCAGTCAAGTGTATCATTACAATAGATTCCAGCTATTCTTATTTCCTCCAAATGGCAGAAGGGTTGAGGAGCTTTGCCAGCATAGTTTCTGGGAAGTCGAAATATTCTAGGCTGAAAGATTTGCTCTATTTGTCGTCTTTAAGCATATAGACAGATCTCACCCCTGTTTAAAAAACAAATGTTGGCCTTAAAAGTATTTATTATATATGCATGTTTCCTTTAATACAGAATTCATCAAGGGTCTCTACCTTCTCATTCATCAAGTATTTATTAAGCATCTATAATACACCTATGATATACCAGAAATCATGTTAGAAACTTTGGACAGAGTGTAGCCCGATAGAAGGATAATCTGTGCTGAAAAGAAAACCACCAGCCCACCATGGAGCCACTGATGCTAAGGCCTCAGGTCAGCAAACCAACACTGAATACCTAACCTAAGAGCAGTTTCAACCTCCACCCAGGAATGTAACCTTTAATCAGTCAACATGGAATTTCCTGGTCGGCAGTAGGAAATTTACTGATAGACCCCTTCCTCTCCCCTTTGGAAGACAACCTTGACTAAAACAATATATTCTTTGCTAATAATTTCTGTTTTTCCACTCCCTCTCTGCCTTTAAAATCCTTTCCTGTTCTACAGCTCAAAGGAGCTCCTTTCTGTTTGCTGGGTGAGATGCTGTCCGGTTCACAAATTGTTTAATAAAGCCAATCTTTTAAATTACTCAGTTGAATTTCTGTTGTCTAACAATGCCTTCATAGTACTTAAAAGTGGGGAAGATCAATACTATACAAATAAATAATATATAATTAGGAAGTATAGTTTTCATTGAAGAAAATTAAAGACCGTAATGATTTAGGCAGCTGACTTAGATTCAGGATGACTAAAGCCTCCCTCGAGAAAGGGATATTAAATTTAAGACCTGAAGGGAAAATAGGAATTAGGCTACACTTCTGGGGAAAAGAATCCCCAGATAGAGCAGGAGATACAGGCAGTACCAAGTTGCTGACAAATTTGGTTCTTTTTCCTTGGGAAAGGGTCGAAGAACTTTAAATGGGCATTTACATAGTTAAATTTTTAGTTAACTGATGGAAGGAAAATGGACTGAAGGAAAATCTTAAAAAGATGCAGGAAACCTATCAGAGATTGTGGTGACTTGGAGTAAAGCTGTGGTTGGGGACATACAGATGGGAACCTGTTTGACATACATCTATTTAATCAAACAATGTGCGCTGCATGGAGAAATGCTAATTATCATTATTTAGCTAAGCTTATTTTTTGTTAATGGTAGCAATATTTCAGAATAAAATCAATAATCCAAAATATTAGTGGGATACTATTGTTCCTATAAGTTTGCAGATCTGATGCCAAATCTATGGAAAGAGGTTGAAAAGAAAATGCTGAAAGCATGAACTTTTTGAAAAATTTCGGCATCTGGCATAGTATTCAAAAGGAGTATGTCCTACACTTGCTCAGTTTTGAGGCTTCATAATAATTATCTAAAAAACAACACTGTAAGTCCCTTCTTGCCAGAATTCAAGAAGTCCAGGTTTTTACCAGTTTTATTCCTCAGGTGTTTCCTGAATATCCCTTGGGAAAGCAGATATGTTTGACAAATCTGTCCTGGTGGCCACCTACCACTTTAGCCAACCAAGTGTCCCTAGACCACAACATGGCTTTTGTGCCTGTCAACCCTGTGGTCTTGAGACTGGATTCTCTCAACTGGCTATTATTCCTTTCCCATCTCTCCCCTGCAGATTACATTCTCTGGCCTCAGATGCCCCATGGTGATAAATGAGTCTGTAATCCTTAAGAAGATTTTTCTGACGGCCTGGGGAATAACAGAAAAGATTTGCAATTCAGGGAGAACAGAGCTGGAAACTTTAAATAGCCCTTCTCAGTCTACAACTGAGGCGGGACCACCTTTCTTCCTCAGCCTGTTGTCCACAGCCTGGGGACCTGCAGGTACAGAAGCCTTCTTCCAAAGTGACCCTCCTCCAATTATTATTCCTCTACCATGAGTTCACCCCAAACCACTTGAGAGAAATGCATGTTTCTGGGTGAAAAATACTTGTAAGTATACAACTCCAACCCCAGCAAAGGCCAACTTACTGCTATTTTGCCGAGGGCTTTAGCCCCTTGATCTTGGGTCTCTTCCTTGCAGGGTGGGTTTTGTGCTTTACATTTGTAAAAGACCATAAAATTATTACCCCTGAATAAAACAGTAACTGCTTCCCAGTATTGTTTCAGCTTTTAGAGAAACAGACACCTGATCAAAATTAAAAATGCTTGGGTCTAGGGGCAACCTGGGTGGCTCAGTCAGTTAAGCATTCCACTCTCGATCTCAGCTCAGATCATGATCTCGCGGTTCCTGAGTTCAAGCCCTGCATCGGGCTCTGTGCTGATGGCGCGGAGCCTGCTTGGGATTCTGTTTCTCCTTCTCTCTGCTCCTCCCTCACTTGTGTGCTCTCTCTAAATAATTAATTAATTAATTAATTAATAAACTAAAAAAAAATTAAGTGCTTTGGGTCTATGTTAGGTTTCTAGGGCTTCCATAACAAAGTACCACAAACTGGGTGGCTTCAAAACAGAAGTTTATTGTCTCACAATTCTGGAGACAATAAACACAATTCTAGAAGTCCACAATTGAGGTGTTGGCACGGTTGGTTCTTTCTGGGAGCTATGAGGTACCATTTTTTCCATTCTTCTTTCCTACCTTCTGGTGGTTGGCTGGCAATCTTTGGCTTTCCTTGGATTGTAGAAGCATCGTGCCAATCTGTGCCTCCACCTTCATGTGGCGTTCTTCCTGAATGCCTTCACACTGTCCTCGCTCTTAGTGTCTCTGAGTCCAAATTTCCCCTTTTTATAAGGATACCAGTCAGAGTGCACTGGGGGACCCACCCTGTTCTAGTGAGGCCCTCACTATAGCTCAACTAATTACATCTGCAACCGTCCTATTTTCAGATAAGGTCACATACTGAGTTACTAGAGGTTAGTAAAAATGTGAATTTCAGAGGGACTCAATTCAATGTACAACAGGTTCTTATCTCAATTGGAGCATCTAGGGGAAGAGATATTTTGAATCATATCACTTTACACAATGATTTTATTAACAAATCACCAGGAACCAAGCCTTTAGTGTACTTAGCCTGGAGGGAAGGGAACCTGGTGGAAGCTGCCTCTCCCCCATAAAGAAGTACTTGTGGGAGGCACCTGGGTGGATCAGCTGGTTAAGCACCCAACTCTAGATTTCAGCTCAGATCATGATCTCACAGTTCCTGAGTTGGAGTCCCTCATCGGGTTCTGTGCTGGCACATGGAGCCTGCTTGAGATTCTTTCTCTTTCCCTCTCTTTCTGCCTCTTCCCCAGATGGCTCTCTCTGTAATTAAAAAAAAAAAAAAAAAAAAAAAAAGTCCTTGGGGTTGAGGGGCAGGGGTGTCAGTTACAGCCAGTGGAATTATTCCAAATTTAGTCCTTTTTCTTCTCCCTCTAACAACTTCATTGTTTAATTTTGATTTTTTTTTTTTTTTGAGAGAGAGAGAGAGAGAGAGTGAGAGAGTGAGCATGAGTCAAGGAGGGGCAGGAAAAGGGAGAGAGAGAGAAAATCCCAAGCAGGATCTGAGATGTCAGGGTGGAGCCCTACCTGGGGCTTGATCTTAAAAACCATGAGATCATGACCTGAGCTGAAATCAAGAGTCAGACGCTTAGCCGACTTAGCCACCCAGGTGTCTCTGTTTTATTTTGTATTATGAAAGTATTATATGATCATTGTAGAACATGTAGAAAATACAGGTAATTGTAGAGGATGAAAAAAAAAAAACATGTATAATCGCAATAACTAAACTAGCCAACACTTAAAAAGGGAATCATCTTGTTTATTAAAAATTGAAATTATCTTGTATACAAAGTTTATTATCCTGCTTTTTCAACTTAACATTGCATTATGAACTTTTAAAAATATAATAATATGCTTTAATATTATGATCTTTTTGGTTTTTTTTAATGACTGCTTGGTATGTTACTACTGGATACATTATAATTTATTTAACATTCTCTGGTTATTTAGATGATTTCTGTATTCATATTAAGCATAACAATAAAATGAAGATTTTTATACATAAATCTTTTGTGTATCTCTAATTATTTCCTTATGTACATTCCTGTACATGCAGTCACAGGTCACATTTTTCAAGCTTTTTAAAAAATTAATTAATTTTTGAGAGAGAGAGAGAGAGAGAGTACATATGCATGCACACACAAATTGGGGAGGGGCAGAGAGGGAGGGAGAGAAACAGAGAATTCCAAGCAGGCTCCACGCTCTCAGCCCAGAGCCTGATGCGGGGCTTGGACCCATGAACTATGAGATCATGACCTGAGCTGAAATTAAGAGTTGGATGCTCAACCGACTGAGCTACCCAGGTGCCCCACATTTTTCAAGCTTTTGATTTGTGCTGCAGCACCCAAAAGGATGATTTAATTTGTTTCACTCTATCAAAAATACTCATATTGCTGATCCCTTGTCAACACTGGAGAGAGTAACAAATTCCAAATTGAGGAGTACAATGTGTCATTGCTTTATTTGCCTATTTTCATTTATGTAATGATGAACTAATTTTGTTTTTCAGACATTCACATTTCTGTTTTTGTAAATTGCTTTTCATGTTCTTTGTCCATTTTTCATCAAGGATTTTTCTTCTTTTTTTTTTTTTTCTTACTGATATGTGAGAGGTCTTTTTCAATCATATGTGACACAATGTATTTTTTTTCCCCCAGGATCCATTTGCCTTTTAATTTTATTTATGGTTTGTTTTAAAGTATAAAAACTTAATTTTTATGCCATTGACTATGTCAGTCCTTTCCTTTATGGTTTCTATCTTTGATTTTATGCCTTGAAATTGCTTTCTCAACCCAATAGCATATAAAAATTCATCTGTATTTTCTTCTTGATTTGTGTCTGTGTTTTTTTTAAATCTTTACACATTTAACTCTTTAGGTTACCTAGAATTCATTTTTGTGTATAAAATAAAGAAGGGGCCATGTTTATTTTATATATATATATTGTTGCCTCAGCACATAATTCTTCTCCCCACAAATGGAATGCCATTTCTGTCCTAAAGCAACTTCTTACTCTATTAGGGTTGGGCTTTGGGTTTTACATTCTATTTCTTGGAGTGATTTTCAAGGTCCCCTTTTTAAATTTTACTTTTATAACTTAATATGAATATTTGAAAAAAATCACTTCCTTGCTTCTCACAGAAACCTGATATGAAAGACTAAATTATAATAACTTCTCCAGTGTTCCCTTCTTTACCATTCAAAAAAAATTTTTTTTAACATTTATTTATTACTCAGAGAGAGAGAGACAGAGAGCATGAGCAGGGGAGGGGCAGAGAGAGGGAGACACAGAATCTGAAGCAGGCTCCAAGCTCTGAGCTGTCAGTACAGAACCCAACGTGGGGCTTGAACTCACAAACCGCGAGATCATGACCTGAGTTGAAGTCGGATGCTCCACCAACTGAGCCACCCAGGTGCCCCATCCAGTGTTCCCTTCTTTAGTTCAGAGCACCAGGATTCACTTATTTCTGGAGAAGCCCTGATATAAGCCGACATTTAGCTTTTGGAAGTGGTGACTTTTGGAAGTGGTGACTGAGGTGGAGTGGCCAGCCTGGCAATCAACAGTGTGCATGGACTGTCAGCAACAAAATAATGACATTGATCTTTTTATTATCCCTGTGTATCAGCAAGTTTAAATAATGTTAATGATAAAATTCTCTCCTAAAAAATCTTTTGTGGGTTTAAATTCTAAATAATCTCCATAGCTGAGTTTTAATAACATATGCATGGCTTCAAATTAGTATAAACATTATATTCTCTTTGGAAGGTATTTCAGAGAACTCCAAATTACACAGTCGGCTCCTAATGCACAGAGATTAACTACATGTGCTTGTTTGAAGAGTAAATTTGTAAAAGTTCACAATCATTTGAGCTTGCTTGGGGAGTTTTCCAACTCCCGAGGAACTAGATATTCCTGCATTTAAATGGTAGATACGAAGTGAACAAGAGAGCATAGTGATCGTAAATGGGAAGAAACAGAACGTGATGAATTTTCTGGTAAAGCCATTTTAGTGGAGATTTTTTTTGTTTGCAGAGAGATTTGAGGGCTGCTAAAATAAATTCTGAAGAAACAAAGACATGGATGGCACAGCAAGTCCTAGAATTTATTGTAAAAATGAGATTTTTATAAATATCTGCAAAGCCTATTTGTATGTTTAAGATTTTCCATATATATCTAGATATATCTATATGGGTATATGGATGCATCTATATGGATATCTAGATATATCTAGATATATCTATATATCCGTTGCTTCATTTGAAAGAGCATTTCAAATTATAATTAATATAATCTACTAATTTGTAGAAGTCTTTACAGTTTCTTGCATTACTAACAGATGAATCCGTAGGTTTATATTTTATTTCCAAGTTTTCCTCCATTGCTTATTTTCTCTTTTGATATTGTAGTATTTATTTGTCTTTAACTAATTAGTTCATTTTTATGGGAAAAATTATATGGCAAAGTTAAAAAAGGAAATTTTAGTATCTGGGATTTTGTTCCCGGTCATTATTATAATTTGCTTTAGTTCATGATTATAACTGAAAATAACTTTGTTGTCTAGAAAAGAGGATGTCAAAAAGCACTCAGCTCAAAGTTTTATACATACTAGGTACACTTCTCTCTGCAGGAAACCCTGCCCCACCGTGGGCTTGTCTGGCCACCATCTCAGAGGGAGCCTCTACTGTTTCTGTAGTATTTGTAGTTGCCTTGAGGCCTACTGTCACTCCTAGATTTGGAGTGTGTGGAGTTATTATACAGCATGACTTCTCTGACATGTTAGTCGGCCAATGATGTCTCCTCAGTCATTCTAAACATATCAATTTCTGGTTGACATTCTTCCTAGTTTCCAGTGATTTATTTATTACATTTCTAAAACAGTTTTTTTTAATGTTTATTTATTTTTGAGAGACAGAGACAGAGTATAAGCAGAGGAGAGGCAGATAGAGAGGGAGACACAGAATCTGAAGCAGGTTCCAGGCTCTGAGCTGTCAGCACAGAGTCTAACATGGGGCTCGAACTCACACACTGTGATATCATGACCTGAGCTGAAGTTGGACACTCAACTTGGATGCTCAAATGTGCCTAGGGGGGCTTGGGTGGCTCAGTCATTTGAGCGCCTGACTTGGGCACAGGTCATGATCTCATGGTCTGTGAGTTCAAGCCCTGCGTCGGGCTCTGTGCTGACAGCTCAGAGCCTGGAGCCACCCAGGTGCCCCTCTTACATTTCTACCATTCTCATCCAAATTATATATATTCATCCAATTATATATATTTTGAAGTTTAGTCTTAAACTTTAGACCTTTCCTTTACACCTTAAACTTAGACCTTTCCAATGTTTTATCTGGAAGTCAGATACTGACCATTAACAACAGGAAAGAGGAGGAAGGGAGGCCACAAGAGACTATTTCCAATGTAAAATATGACCAGGTAACTCATTGCCCTTCTCTTGGGCCAAGGTGGGTGAGCAAAGGGGAACTTCCCTGCTTAGAGGTAAAGAGAAGGTAGCTCATCCTCTGCAATGATGCATAAGCCTCCTTGTTACTTCTGCCTCTAGTAACAAGAATTCTAGCTTTTGTTTCTAAGGGGCACATGCACCCCAATGTTTATAGCAACACTTTTGACAATCAAAGTATGGAAAGAGCCCAAATGTCTATCAACAGATGAATGGATAAAGGAGATGTGGTATATATAAACAATGGAATATTACTCAGTGATCAGAAAGAATGAAGTTTACTATTTGCAACAACGGGGGTGGAACTACAGCGTGTTATGCTATGTGAAATGAGTCAGTCAGAGAAAGACAAATCTATGATTTCACTCATACGTGAAATTTAAGATACAAAACAGATGAACTTAGGGGAAGAGAAGCAAAAGTAATATTAAAAAAAGAGAGGGAGGCAAACCATAAGAGACTCTCATACAGAGAACAAACTGAGGGTTGCTAGCAGGGGGTTGCGTGGAGGGGATGGGCTGGGGGGGTGATGAGCATCAAGGAGGACACTTGATGGGATGAGCACTGGGTATTATAAGTAAGCGATGAATCACTAAATCATTATTACACCATATGTTAACTAACTTGGAGCTAAATTTTAAAAAATTTAAAAATAAAGAAAGAATTCTAGCTTTAAAAATGAGTGGTTGGAATGCATATTCTTTGATAAAAATATGCACAGAATTTCAGAGCTGCAGCTTCCAGTCTAAGCCCTTCCTTCACTTTATAGAAAAAATTAAGTCCCAGAGGAGCCAAATCACTTGAGTTAATTCCTCAAGTTAGTAGCAGAATTGAAACCAGAGCTCAAATCTACTTACTTGTAATTAAGCATGTTTTCTAATAGAGATATTGTCGTGTTTGCTTTTATGTCACTCTTAACCTTTCCCCACAATTCCTGTCTCCTGGCTGTTGTGAGGATTAAGTACAATAATATATATTAAAAATGTGCCTAGGGGTGCCTGGGTGGCTCAGTCATTTAAGCGCCTGACTTGGGCACAGGTCATGATCTCATGGTCTGGGTGTTCAAGCCCTGCGTCGGGCTCTGTGCTGACAGCTCAGAGCCTGGAGCCTGCTTCAGATTCTGTGTCTTCATCTCTCTCTGCAACCCCTCCCCCCCCCTCTCAAAAATGAAAAAAATATTAAAAACAATTTTTTAAACGTGCCTGAACAGACACATGCACCCCAATGTTCATAGCAGCACTATTAACAATAGCCAAAGTATGGAAAGAGCCCAAAAGTCCACTGATGGATGAATGGATAAAGAAGATGTGGTATGTATATATATATATATATATATATATATATATATATATATATATATATATATATGAGTATTACTCAGCAATCAAAAAGAATGAAATCTTGCCATTTGCAACTACGTGGATGGAACTGGAGGGTATTATGCTAAGTGAAATTAGTCAGAGAAAGACAAATATCATATGACTTCACTCATATGAGGACTTTAAGAGACAAAACAGATGAACATAAGGGAAGGGAAACAAAAATAATATAAAAACAGGGAGGGGGACAAAGCATAAAAGGCTCATAAATATGGAGAACAAACAGAGGTTTACTGGAGGAGGTGTGGGAGGGGGGATGGGCTAAATGGGTAAGAGGCATTAAGGAATCTACTCCTGAAATCATTGTTTCACTATATGCTAACTAATTTGGATGTAAATTAAAAAAATAAAATAAATTAAATTAAAAAACTAAAATAAAAATGTGCCTGAACTTCTAAAAGCAACTCAAAGTTTTTAGTCTATCCTAACTGAGGATAATTGGAATATGGCTACTTTTTGAACTCACTTGAAATTTCTCCTCTGAGTATTTACTTTGTGAATATGATTCTGGTTTCTTTGATTTCAAATGTAACGAATAAGGAGCTGGATTCTAATATCTGTTAGGTTTTGAAGGCTCATAACACATTTTCCCTCACTAAATATTATCTATTGAACCTGAGAGGTTTGGGTTGGAATCTTTGGCTATATCAGCAACAATATGATCAATGGTCAATCATGACATGATGGGGCAAAGACTATCACTAGGTACGGATTTGGAAATAAGGAAACTATGAATGCATTGCATATAGGCAGTTTAGATAGAGGGGGTGGGAAGCATTTTAATAAAGAATCATTTTATTAAAATGTGATTTTGATTGATATGCTAGACTGGCTCACTGTTCCTAGAGACAGTACACAAAGTATCTTTCCAGTTGGTTAAGAAATAAGCAAAAGTAAATAATCAGTGTTATTATCCTCCATTGTAAGAATAAGAACCAGAGGGGAGTTATTGTATAAGATTCAATCATGGACTAATAAAAAGGGCATAACTTGGTAATGAACAGATAATTCCTTTCTGTGGGTTAATTCCAGTAATAAATTTTAAGGACATACAAGTTAATGTAGATGAAGAAGAAATATCCAAAAGTAACCAAGAATAAAAATTAGCAGAGAGGAATTAGAAATGCAACATAATAAAGGCAGGAGAGGGAGATGTGAGTGAAGCTAAGGAGAGAAATAGAAGCACTCAAAAGCTACTGTATGTTCCCATAGTGTACAATATATAAGAACAAAGTCAGCAGTAAAGACAATATGGGCACTGAGAGATTCTGGGGAGGGTTTTATTTCCTGCGGATAAGCAGTTATTCAAAAATATAATAAATATCTTATTCATTTTAAAAGATTCAAGTGATGTAAGTACAGACTACTAGAAATGAGTAAGACTTTCCCTCAATGAAAATGAAAATTCTGAAGTAAATTGAATAATATTAATATATATTCAAGGATTTAGGCTACAGATTTAATCCTTGAATCTGTCATAACTAAAGCAAAATATCAGAAGATGAGTGAGACTAGATTTACTACAGAATCTCAAATCCTATTATTTTTTAGGTCTGTATACAGACATAAATAATATTTATTTGCCTGTTAAGGAGGCCGACTTTTTACATACTTGAACAACTTTACCACTGACTTTGTGACATCCTTGGTGATGGATAGGAAAGAAGCTCAGAGACAAAGTAAGGAGAGAGTTTCCCATGTTCTTGACAGTCTGGGTGTCTCTGATTTGCACCCTCCCACTTCTGGTACACACGAACACACACAAGTTCATGACTTCATTTTTTTTCGGCCTGTAGGATTATAAAGACCTATCACTACACTCTAACAGATTTTCAAGAAATATTTAAAAGCACAGAGGACATACAAAAATAATAATTAAGGTAACAAGAAATGCCAGTCACTGTCTGTGGCCATGTATCTATACAAAATGATGTAATCTTCACATCAATCTGTGAAGAAGGTGCTCTTTTCAGATGGAAAAAGGGAAATAACATGGGACCAGATACAAACCCAAGCCATCTGACTTCAAAGCTTGTCACCATTATGCCTCTCTTACATGGGTAAAAATGGAACAAAGCATTTTTTCCCAGTGTTACTAAGATATATTTGACATATAACATTGCGTTAGTCCAAGGCATACAACATAGTGATTTGATACATGTATACATTGCAACAAACTCAGTTAATGTCCATCACTTCACAGAGTTATAATGTTTTTCTTGTGTTCAGAACTTTTAAGATATCTTCTCGTAGCAATTTTCAAATACACAATACAGTATCATTAACCATAGTTGCCATGCTGTACATTATATCTCTGGAACTTACTTATCTTATTACTGGAAGTTCATACTTTTTGACCACCTCACCCATTTACCCCAGCCCCTATTCCCCACCTCTGGCAACCACCAATCTGTTCTCTGTATCTGTGAGTTCAGTTTTTCTAGGTTCCTCATATAAGTGAGATCATACAATATTTTTCTTTCTCTGTCTGACTTATTTTACTTATAATGCCCTCAACGCCCATCAATGTTGTTACAGATGGCAAGATTACTTTCTTTCTTTCTTTCTTTCTTTCTTTCTTTCTTTCTTTCTTTCTTTCTTTCTTTCTTTTATGGCTGAATAACAATGAATGAAATATTGAAGAAAATCTCTTTACATGCATTTACCCATTAGTTCCAATATGGAACAATGTAGAATCTCTTTTAATTTCATTATTTGAAAACAAACTAATCCTCTCTGCTAATTCAGGGCTCAGATGATTTGTGTTTGTTTTTTTCTATTTCTTACATCATTTGTTCATCTCTTTCAAAAATGTGAAAATTTCTAATCCATGTTAGACATTCTCCAAAAAAGAGTATGTGAAAAAGTCTAATCTGAGGGCAGCTGATCTGTATCAGCTAGAATCAGGTTGCTCAGTAGAGTTTTTAAGCCAGCTTTACATACAGCATTTATTCTTTGATATAAGTAAGAACAAAGTTCAGAGGATGTAGTCTGGAGAAAGCACAAAATCATTGAAGACCCAGGATCCTTCTATCTTTCTTTTCTCCTTGATTTCCATCTGCAAGATAACTGCACTGTGTCAGGTTGCTGTAGGAATTCCATCCACATCATTGGGGTAGAAGAAAAGGGAGAGAGAGAGAGAATGAGAGAGAGAGAAAGAGAGAGAGAGAAAGATAAAGTAGGAGGAGGAGGAAGAAGAAGAAGGGGAAGAGGAGGAGGAAGGGGAGAATTTTTAATTTAAAGAAACTTCTCAGAAACTTCCTCTTCTCACTGACCAGAAAGTAGTCACATGGCCACATTCACTTGCTAAAACCCTGGAGACTATAGGGACCCACAGATAAACTGAATAAAACTAGAGTTCTGTTACTAAGGTGGAGAGCGGGAATGAATGTTGGTAGAAAGAACGAAGAGCTGCTGCCATTACATCATAAAGAAACTTAGGGGACTCCATGGTGCCAGGAGGAAAACAAAAATAAAACAAACCGGGGGTCAGAGCCCAATTCAGAAATCCACTCTAAACCTAGAAGAGTAATGGGAGGCAACTGCATGGTAGGGAACTGGATTAGGTGTATTTGTACTCATTTATAATGGATTAACTTTTTTAATTGTTGGGAGTCAACGTTTACCTAAAGGGACGTCTTACAGGTTGGATTTACATAGCAATAGTTACTTTAAAATTCTTTTAGGAATGAAAGAAAGCCCCAACTTAATTATTCTGAGTCCGCATTCCCTGAAATCAATCAGACATGGACTCAGCCCTCCCCTTTCTGTTCCTCAGAATATAATACAATGGTTTAGAGGCAAGGGAAGAAACTCCCTTCCTTTCCTTTGTTTTCTTTGTCTTAAACCACCATCTCTGAATTCCAAGGTACAGTGGAGATACACACCAAAGAAATTTTTAGATAATTACACTCCATTCTTTTCATCTCATTTCAAATTATAGAAATGAAACTACCACCAGATAAAAACATTTTCATAAGCACTTTACTTCTACATTCCAATGGATGTCGAAGAGAGAACATATGTACACACAGCCATATTCACAAACATTTATAACCTCCAGCAACTATAAAGTCTCATCTGTTCTATAAAGAAAGGCTCTGTTCCCAGTGCCATTTGCCAGCGGACGCTGATCACTTGACAGTTACATTTAAAGGCAGCAGGCTCTTGACTCTGAATCCTATGCACTAAACACCTGTTCCCTGTCAGACACTGCAGCTGACATTTTTCCAAGAGACCTGGTTATTTTGTTGGGACTGTTCCTTGCCCCACGAACCACATAAAGAATAGTCAGGGGATTGCCTGAGATTTCAACAGGCGCTAAGTTGAAAGCAGAGCTCTGCAGGGCTCTTGACATGTGAAAAGAGATGCCGGAAGGTCCATGTTTACCAACAGACAAAGTACCTTTCACCACCTCACCCCCAGGCCTTCTGCCATGGTAGATAGACCAGCATCTTCTGATACCACTGTTGGCATATTTTTGTGACACTGAGGCTGGCTTTCAAATTCTCTTAAAACACGACATTAAGCATGTGGTTATAAAAGTTACCCATAGTTATTATAGTAAGATAGAAATATATAAAATAAATCACAAATAAAAAATACACAAATATACATTATCAGGAGCCACAAGCTGTAAAGCTGGGCTGTTACAGTTTTATAGATGTTGGTAGAAGACATGAGAATCCCAGGTCTGAGATAACGAACAGTGCACAATGGCAATAGAGGATCAGCACGCTTGGAACCAGCTCCTGAGCCCTAATTTTCACAGGGTGACACAAAGAGGGCCTAATGGCACCTGTATACACATGTGGGTTCTGGGACAGGAGAGGAACACTGAACAGGTCTTTTTGTATGGGGAATAGCCTACCGGAACTTTGTCTCAGAAGCAGAGATTATCTTTATTAAACTGGGTAGTAAACCAATGTACTTTTTGCTCCAGAGAGACACTGTCTCCACCTTCCAAGGCTATTCACAATACATTCTTGGAAAGATAGTCTGGAAGAAGAAGTCAGGGCCTCTTCTTGCAAAATAAGCAGAAACGTGAGACACCCATGGAAACCTCTCTCCCAACACATACAAACCAACTCCCCAGAGAAGAACATGTTGGCATCTTCGAGCTTATGAATAGATAAACGTGCTTATTTTAAAAAGTTAAGCCCTTCAGTAATACTATACACTATAAACTTAAGAATATACCATGCTTAAAAAAGAATATATTATGCTTTTTGCTCTGTGATTTTATAGGGTATAGTGTTTTAAAATATAAATTTACTATTAAAAAAACCTATTGTTGGACATTTAGAAAGGTTCTAAAATTTTGCCATTATAAGCAATATCTACTGAAACACTTTTGTACATAATTTTTATGCAGTCATGATTATTTCCTTAAAATAAATTGTAACAGTGATGTTTGTAGGTGAAAGTTAATGGTTAGTTTTGAAGCTTATGATAAATCTTGCTAAATTATTCTAAGAAAAAGTTGTATCAATTTATACTCCTGCCAACAATGTGTAACATAATTTCCATTTTTAAGAAGACATTTTAGGGGTGCCTGAGTGGCTGAGTTGGTTAAGTGTCTGACTTCAGGTCAGGTCATGATCTCATGGCTCGTGGGTTCGAGTCCCATGTAGGTCTCTGTGCTAACAGCTCACTCAGAGTCTGGAGCCTGCTTCAGATTCTGTGTCTCCTTCTCTTTGCCCCTCCCTGGCTTAAGCTCCATCTTTGTCTCTCTCAAAAATAAAAAAAAAAAAATTAAAAAAAGGAAGACATTTTAATTTGAAACATAAAGCTAATATTAAAATAGTATTTGTGATTTTAGTCATTGAATGATTTATGTTCATAAGCGAACACAATTGACCTTGAGTTTCTTTCCAAAGTGTCCTGTCAAGATTCCCTTTGACTTAGTATTCAGAGTTCAGAACAATCAACTTTCTGCTTCCAGCAAACATTCAGTTAGGAGAGAGATAGGGATATTGCTCCAAACCAACTTCATGTTTATTTTAAGCAAGTAAAAGTAAACGCTAAGCTAGATCTTAAGCACAAGAAAACCAAAAGGACTGGGTTTACTACTCTCTACCAGTTTGCAGTCTAGGGTTTACTGTGCATACAAAGAACTGAAAGTACTCCTTGATGTACAGATGTACATTGTAACCCGGAAATGTACTTTGTGTATGGAATTACTCAGAATAAAATACATTCACACACAGATACAAAACACACATATACACTCACACAAAGCAATCCAATAAATGTTAGATTGTTGAATTTATATCTGCACCTATATAACACTGTTCTGTTAACAAATACTAACAGGCATTCATTTATGTGTCCATCAGTATATTCACCCATTCAACAAATAGTTTTCAACTTCCCTTCTTTCTCTGCCCCTTCCTTCCCTCCTTCCCCTCCTTTTTCTCACTATCCCTTCCTTCTTTCCTTAATTCTAGTTGTTCCCATCAAGCCCTTGTTCCTCTGAGATTTTTCAGGCGTTCTTTTCTATCCATGCAAGTTTAGAAGCAATGCAGAGGTAACCACAAGAGTCAGGCAAATGAGCATAAAGTTACCTACTCCATTACGTACCAAGATCTCCGTACAATGTGGCTTGAGATATGCTCACGCTTTACCTCAGAATTAAATTTACTCACCCAGTCATATTTTGTGCCTAGAAAGCCGTCCACTTTTCCAGAAAAGGTCTGCCCTAGACAATTTAAGGCACAGAGGAATAGAGAAAGTATGCTTTCTGGGGTCTAGTTAATGCCCAAGAGGGGTAAGCTTCTAATCTCATTAGCTAGAAGAGATGTGAGGATGAGGCCTGGAATGATTTTTTTTTTTTCTTTTTTGGAAGTTCTTCCATATGAGTACATAAGAGGAGGGAGTGGGGTGTTCTAACCCCGATGCCGATGAAATACGAAAGCAGGGAAGCGCTTTAGAGATTTTTTTTAACCGATCTTCTCATTTAACGGAATAGAAAAAGAGGAAGAATAAATTGCCCAAGAACTCTGAGAAAAGCTAAAACCAGGATCAGATGTCAATTTTTGTGGATGGCAGTACAATGATATTCCCAAAAGTGTTTGGCAGTCTGGCCAAAAGGAATCTGCATTTTAAAAGAATAGTCAAGATTCAGGCTTAGCAAAATTTTTGTTCTTTTCATTTCCCATCACTCTGGTGGGTGTTTTTTGTTTGTGATTAATGATGGCTATTTGTTTACACTTATGTGTGAAGTATTTACATTTAAAGTGTGAATGATTTTTTTTTTATAAATCCTAAACCAGTTTTTCAGAGAAGAACAAATGTATTGCGTGAGGAACTTACATTTGTGTTATATTTAAATACAATGCTTTCAGATTGATGTAGATGAAGTTTGGCCTGAGAAGGGAGAATGAAGGCCGGCTCTCAAGGGCTACATTCTACAGCTATGATCATCTTGATGAACTGACTCACTACTGTTTATACTTTGGGGGAAGAAGCTTAGAATAAGGAAAGAGTGCAGGCAGCATCCTAGGGTAACAGCGCTAAAGAATTTGCAGTTTAGTGGAGAAATTGGCTAACCCACCCTATAATTTTTATTCACTGATTTTGCTCTGCGCTAAGGACGAGAAAGGCAGTTTCTCAAAAGTTCTTTGTTAGGAAAGGAGGAGGGTGTGGTGCAGTAAAAAAAGAAAAATGACAGAGCGAATGCTTATTGTTTATGGTGGCTTGTTTGTTCGTAGATTTCCTACACATACTAGCGTGCACACATGTGCGTGTGAAAAACGGCAAAAGAAAGGGAAGAACAAGTGATCATCTTAGGATTATCCTACAAAGCAGAAACTGGAGAAGAGAATAAAATGACTGGCAATCAAACCCCTGAGTGACTCTACATCGCCTTTATTTCTCCTCTAATCAAAGGGCAGCAGGCGGTGGTGGGAGATGGCCAGAGCAGGACGAGATTATGCAGAGAGTGACTTCATTCAGAGAAATCTTGGCAGGATTCCTAACCACTTAGCCGGAGGGAGCATTTCTAAATTTTATTTGTGTTCTTCACCTGAGAGAATTGATGCCTTCAAGAGAGCACAAGACAGAGGCTAAACAGATATGCAATAAAATTATCCTCCTCGGATGGGTCAGGTACTGCCTGATAACTTGGTCTACGCCTACATCAATCCGGGAGCTGCGAGGAGGTGCCCGCAGTCAAGGAGACCTGAAGGTGGCAGGGCTGACAGCGGCGGATCTTCTTAAACAAGATACAGAAAGCAGACCCTCAAAAAAGAAGCCAGATATGGAGCTAGTCCTAATGACCTCTGCTTATCATGTATTGTCTGCGATGTTCACTACAAGCATGTGCTGCTTTCTTCAGCAAAAAGCAAACCCTAAACTAATAAAGATACGGGATCAATTTTCACTGACCGCCTTCAGAGGAAGCCATGTTTTGACTGTGCTTTTCTCAAGACCACGAGTGAATTTTTTTCTTTTTCTTTTCTTGAAAAGAGTACACTCTGGCTGATCAGTGAGTTCATGCATCTGGATAAATGGATAAACCGCTATTAAATGTGGTGTTACCATTTTCATTATTACTTGTTTTAGAAATTCAGGTTTATAAAATATATTCTAGTGGAGTTTTAAGGAAATCAGGCTATCTTGTGGTCATCAGAATTTATGGAACTCTGTCCAATACTCTCTACTGGATTAGATTTTAGCTCTGCAAACAGCCTTATCTCTTAAGAGCTAGGACCTGAAATTAAATTATAAATTGATACTATCAATAGCAGAAATGTTATCTTGAGCCTGGAAGGCCAGAAAGCTGATTGAATCTCATTCATCACAGACGCACTTTGCTAGTCATGACTGTGCTTGGGTGTGAGGGTGTGTTTATGTGTTATAACCAGTGGGCTGGTCAGCCGCGCTGGTTAGCACACAGAGCTGATGGGAGCAGCAGAAAATGTTCTATGGCTCCATAAGCCAGTTAACTCTGCTTTGTTTAGTGATGATTGATGGTGATTTAGATCCTATCTGGCAGTCTCATATCCCACTGATGATCCCAATAATAGAACCAACTTTATGCATGAAAACTTAAAGCTATTTTTTTTTCTTATTGGATTCAAGGAGGCACAAAGAGCTGCATGGATAGGCAACACAAAGTGCTTATAGCTGTTTTCTGAGAATCCATAGAGACTTTGTGCGCCTACTATCTCCTTCTTAGGGATTTCTACACATAGGACATATAAAAACTATACTTTGAGCCAACAGACCTGGAAATACTGGCATTTTTGAATTAGACTTGGAATGAATGTCAGCTACAACCCAACCACTTATAGACTAGTGGGGGGGGGGTCTACCATGAGAGTTGGACCCCTAACTTCAGTAGCAAATCTGCTACGATCCTCTCTTCTAGAGGGTTTTAAATACAAAATCTATAGAGAGGGTAACAAACACATGAGTGAGGCAGAGATGGAACTTGATACAGAGAGAAGGTAGCAAGAAGTGATAACCCACTAGAAATTATGAGGCAGCAGATGTTGTGAACAAGCAAGAATTGTGTGGCAGACTGCAGAGCAGAGAATATTTCATTACGAGCAGCCAGAGCACAGGAAGTAGCTACACAGAGTAGCTAAATAACCATGCTGAGCAGTGCATAAAGGAAGCCTTTCTGTGGCTGGGGGCATCAAATGATAGCAAGGTCTCCACACTCATGTTGTGTACTGAACAGCATTTCCTTTCTCCACAAGGCCCAACTTTGTTATTGTGGAAGGATTCTGAAAGTTATTCTAGTCTCTTGGAAGCCTGGCTATGCAGCTGTTTCTAATCTCTCTTACTTCCTATGTGTCCTTTATAATAAAACTCTACCACTTGAGGTAATCTGAGGGTGGCTTTGTATCTGCTACCTGAAAGGTCCTAATATGCAAACATTATTTGCATTAGAGAAAATATTTTATTGCTTTGGGCATTAGTTTTTAAATCCCTGATTCTCATCTAATTTCTACCAGTCCACATGGATCATTAGCTTTTATCCCCATTTGAGGTTCTATTCAATCTTTTTTTTTTTTTTTTTTTACTTTTATGTATTTTTGAGAGAGACAGAACACAAGTGGGGCAGGGGCAGAGAGAGAGAGGGAGACACAGAATCTGAAGCAGGCTCCAGGCTCTGGGCTGTCAGCACAGAACCCGATGCGGGGCTCGAACCCACAAACTGTGAGATCATGACCTGAGCTGAGGTCGGCTGCTTAACCAACTGAGCCACCTAGGTGCCCCTATTCATGTTTAATCATTGAGAAACAAGAAACTCATCAAAATGTTAAAATAAATTCAAAAGATTATTGAAAAAAATTCTACTCAAATTTGTGACACATATTAAATGAAAGCCTTTCATTGTATTCTTGGGCATTAAGGAATCATTCCAAAAAGACACACAGAGGGCTAACACATTTGAAAAGATGTTCAACATCACTCATTATCAGGGAAATACAAATCAAAACTACAATGAGATACCACCTCATACCTGTCAGAATGGCTTAAAAAACACACACAAGAAACAAGTGTTGGTGAAGATGTGGAGAAAAAGGAACCCTCATACACTGTTGGTGGAAACGCAAACTGGTGCAGCCACTGTGAAAAATAGTATGGAGTTTCCTCAAAAAATGAAAAACAGAATGACCCTATGATCCAGTAATCGCACTACTGGGAGTTTACCCAAAGAATACAAAAGCACTAATTCCAAAGGATATATGCTCCCCTATGTTTATTGCAGCACTATTCTTATTTTTTTTTTAATGTTTATTTATTTTTGAGAGAGAGAGAGAGAGCGCTTGAGTGGGGGTGGGGTGGGGCAGAGGGAGAGAAGGAGACACAGAATCTGAAGCAGGCTCCAGGTTTTGAGCTGTCAGTGCAGAGCCCGACACGGGTCTCAAATTCATGAACCACGAGATCATGACCTGAGCCAAAGTCAGATGCTTAACCGACTGAGCCACCCTGGTGCTCCACTGCATCATTTTTAATAGCCAAATTATGGAAACAGCCTAATGCCATCAACAGATGAATGGATAAGGAAGATGTGGTATATATACATATATATATCATGGAATATTATTCAGCCATAAAAAATAATGAAATCTTGCCATTTGCAACAACATGGATAAAGCTAGGGAATATAATGCTAAGTGAAATAAGTCAGAGAAAGACTAATACCATATGATTTCACTCATATCTGGAATTTAAGAAACAAATGAGCAAGGAAAAAAAAGACAAACCAAAAAACAGACTCTTAATAAATTATAGAGAGTAAACTGATGGTTACCAGAAGGCAGGTGGGGGGGGGGTGGATGACATAGGTGACGGGGATTAAGAGTACATTTATCATGGTGAGCACTGAGTAATGTATACAGCTGTTGAGTCCCTATATTGTACACCTGAAACTAATACAGCACTGCATATTAACTATACTGGAATTGAAATGAAAAAAATAAAAAAAACACGTATCTCTTGACTTTGGAATCTTATATAACCAACAATATTTTGATAGTGGCTCTGAGGGTGGTATTTGGTGGTATTTCATAAAGAAACACAGTAGACATTCAAATTGCGCAGGGACAACCCATGTATAGAAGGGCTTGAGATACCGATCGCTGCCCCGTTTATTTACGACTCTGTAGTTGTCCACTGGAAAGGTACTGGAAACCATGGAAGTTTTATTGTGTCAATCCATGGTCCTAAGGCTCATCAAAACTCTCCAACTGTGCATAGCATAGCTAAATTTCATTCTACAGGGACACATGTACATTATGTATAATGGAAATCAATGAAAACAAACTTGGTTTCTTAGGCAGAAATCCATTTTTCATACCATGTGTTTATGTACTTTGATTCTGCCTATGTAGAGAGATTAGAATTGGGCATTAATTTGAAAAATAAGAGTAGTAACACATAAAATAATGTGGTAAAAAGTCTCATTCATAGTCACAAGATAAAGCAAAATTACAAAATCATAACATTCCAACTTAAAAACTTTAAATGGGCTTCTTTTTACAAAAAAAAGTAACAAATGATTTCTTCGGTTAATTGCTGTTTCAATTAAAAACTGAAGCTTATAATGAATGATTATTTGTCGTACCAAGTGTCTTAGTCTGTTTGGGCTGCTATAACAAAAATACCATAGACTAGGTGGCTTAAACAATGAACACTTCTTATTTCTCATGGTTCTGGAGGCTGGAAAGTCCAAGATCAAGGTGCCAGCAGACTTGGTGTCTGGTGAGAATACACTTACTGGTTTGTAGATGGTAGTCTTCATGCCATGTCCTCACATAGTGGAAGGGGTAGAAGAACATCCTGAGTTCTTTTTCATAAAGGCTCTAACCTCAATTCATGAGAGCTCAACCCTCATGACCTCATCACCTTCCAAAGGCCACACATTCAAATACCATCACATTGAGTGGTAGGATTTCAATGTATGAGCTTTGGGGAAACAAACAGCAGGTGTAGCCGTGGATGAAGCCCTGCGCAGTCAGTTAAGGTACCTAGATATGGAGAGCTGTGGTATTGACAACATCTGCTAGCATGTCAATAGCACTCTTCTTTCCCTTTTTGTTTCTTTCCAGTCTGAAAACTTTTTATTTTGAATTATTTTAGACTTACAAAAAAGTTACAAAAATATTACCATAATCCTCATACATCTCCCCCGAAATGTTAACATCTTATAGAGAGTACAGTTATCTGATCCAGTAATTTAATACTGATACAATGCCATCGACCAATCTACAAACCTCATTTGAATTTTGCCGATTGTCCCAATGGTGTCTTTTCCATGGTTTAAGATCCCACCCAGGGTCTCACATTGCATTTATGTGGCATGCCACCTTCCACTCCAATCTGGTGACTTCAGGGACTCTTTTTCTTTCTGTTTCAGGGACTGGACAAATCTGAAGATTACTAGAAGCTATTTTGTAGAATTTGGCTAGAATTGAAGTTATGCATTCTTGGCAAGAATGTCACAATAGTGAAGATGTGGCCTTACTAATGCATCACACTGGAGGGTACATGAATTTGGTATTTGTTATTACTGTTGATGTTAAGTTCAATCACTTGGTTGAGATGGCACCTGCCAGGCTTCTCCCTTGTAAAGTTACAATTTTCCTTTTGTAATTGATGTACCTTGTGGGAAGATAATATAAGGCTACAGATATTCTGTTTGTCATTGTGCTTCTGGTGTCTAATTTTAACATCCAAAGAGGATTCTAACCTGCAACAATGATTGGTCAATGGTATTTGATAAACGATGGTTTTCTACTTCCAATTATTCATCTATTTTTATTAATTGGGATACTATTATAAGAGAGTTACTCTTTTCTTCCATTTACTTGTCTGTAGAGATGTGCTTTTATTTCCAACTCAAAGTCTCTCACCATCCAAATTATCACCTTCCTTAGCTCATGTCACCTTTTCTTCTCTGGGGGCCCCAGAGTCAGTCACAAACATGAGTGTACTGGTCTCTTATATGCTACTCCATTCTCTCAGCTTCTTTTGTCTTAGGTTGTATCTTCAACGATTGGCTTGACCCATTGCCCTGGGTTTCCAGGCTAATTCACTTACCCTGACATTTACTTCTTACATTTTATGAACTCTGCTGGCCCTGGTTTTTACTACTACATTCTTGATTTTCCACTGCCCTTACTTAAGCCCAATTTTACCAGAAAATTCCTCTGTTAGAAGAGTAATTCAATTTAAGTCAGCAAACAGGAGAGAGTGTTGCTATCAGTCTTAATAGTGCATATTTTGTCTGCTAGCTTCTATTCCTTCTTATTTTAGTAGTGACTTCCATTAGGGAAGTCCATTGTGCGTGGGCGTGGTGGGATTATTTGAAAAAGCCACCTGCCTCCCTCAGGCAGGGATGAGTCTCCCCATTCAACTGGGGCTGCCCACATTTTCTTTTCCAAGACTCCAAGCTCTGAGTGGGGTGAAGCAAAGACACATAAACTAAACAGAACAAAAGCATTTGGAGCACGTTCATTGCCATGGGGGAGCCTTGAAGATACTGACAACTAATTCGCGCTAATGAGACATCTGAGGCTTTCCTGGTTTCTGGTATTTTTAGAGCCTAGTTCTCCAACCTCCTTTCTAAATTTGTGAATTTTCCTAAAGTCTTTCAATAAATACATTTTGGGTACCTTAAACAGTCATATTTTGTAGCCTGAGAGAAAAAAAAACCACTAATGCACTCTTCCAAGAAAAGTACAGGAAAGAATATTGTTTTTCTGAAGCTAAAGCCTCCAAGAAAGAAATACTAGGTCCTCTGTTGATGGGGACTGGATTAGCAGTGAGGTAGGGAGACAGCTCTCTCCTCACAGGCATGGCTGATTGCCTGGGGTCACGGGACACTTGCACCGTTACTATGGCAGACTTGGAAAAAACAGCCAGTGAAGAATTAAATATCTCGGCTATCCAAGGATCTGTGCAACTGTGTCCTGATCTACTTGTCTAGTTTCCCTCACACTGTTCCCAGTCCCTTTGTGTGTCTGCTGGTTTGCCTGGCCTTGCCCCTCCTAGCCTTCCACACTCTGGGCCAAGGCAAGCTTCAGCTACTGTTTTCTCTCCAGTGCCTCACCTGGGAACGCCAAACCACCTTCAAGGTACCCCTATTTCTCAGTGTAACCCTACCCTCTCTACTGAGAGGGAAATGGAAGAGAAAGCCTGGCATTCTCTTCCAACTTTATTACATCTGGAAGAAAGAGAGGATATTTTTAACAAGTTCTACAGCTACAGGAGAAAATTGTGATCACTTTACTACAGTTGTCTCCATACCCCTGAAAAAGAGGCCCCACTGTTATAAACGTGGCTTCTGTTGTCTCTTTGTATACCATGACCTTCACTCTCAGGGGTAGACTCTTTAGGCAAATGCACAATTCCTTATAACAGGGTACTCTTTCACACCAAACAAGAGAGACCTAGTGCTACCATGGGATACAGACACTGTGGGTGTAACATTTTAATATGGTGATGGGATTACGGGGTCAAGAATAAAACACAAACTTTACACAGGCTTATGTTGGAACTATGCAGATTCCTGCAGTATGCATGAACTAAAGTTCTCCTTAAAAAGATGCTAATATGAATAAAATAATCTTATGACTCAATATTGCAAAAACATGTTATACTCACATCATTTTCAAAATATTTGTCAAAGGCCAAGGGAGACAACTGTATCAGAATGCGGTCAAAGTAAAAAAAAAAAATACTGTAATCTTTATGATGCCAAATGGCCTGATATTTTATTTTGGAAAACTGATAGCTGGTTTGGAGGAAGGAACACACACGGGGGCGGGGTCACACTCTTTTGTGCATCTTCTTTCAGAAGTGGCATGCCTTCTCTCCTTCTCCAAAGAAAGTGTATGACTGGTTACCCAAATATTTCTGGAATGGACATGTCCAGGACTGGCTCAGAAGTAGGGCAGATAAGGTGATGGTAATATACTAAATGGATATGCTACTCGGATTTGAACTTATAATGCCAATTTCCTCCTTGAAGAGGAAGTGCCTGCTCCCCTCAGGAGGCTCTTTACAGTGATAGGTTCAAAGAGACACCCTATGGGACTTGGCAGAAATCCCACCCTGTGTGCCAGGGGCAGATCCACGTAGAGGAAGCTGGCCTCCGAATGGAGAAAGGAAGCTCATCTCTGTGAGGAGTTCTCATCTCTAAGCCTACAAGCTGAGCACCTCCTACCTCCTTGTTTCCTGTGTTGCCCTAGAGGCTTGCTTCACTGCTATTAGCGCTATTTATAATATATTATAATTGTTTGTTTATGCATTTTTCTTTCCTGCTATGCTGTGAATTTCTTAAACACAAAGTATGGCATTTTTAGCTTCCTATCCTAAGCACCTAGCAAAGATTGGCCTGATGTAAAATGATTAATAAACAGATTAAAAATAACTTTCTAACCTCTGACCTTATATCATTCTTACTTTTCTGTACTGACTCATACTGTTGTTTTTATTTGCCTGTGTGCAAATTCTTCAAAAAGTCTGTGTCCACTACGAAAACATGAGGTTTTACATTTTAGGTAAAATAGGTAACTTTCACAGAAATTAAAACCAGACTTCCTCCCATAGTTTTTTTAATTTTAGATTCTAGAAAGAAAGAAAGAAAGAAGAAAGAAAGAAAGAAAGAAAGAAAGAAAGAAAGAAAGAAAGAAAGAAGAAAGAAAAAGAAAAATGACTGCATGGCTGCTGTAGAATTGAAGTTCATATCCACTGTGAGAAAAAAAATTCAATCTTATTTCTAGGAATGTTACAGATTATTTCTCTCATAACAGTATGGAGGACAGACCAGCACAGACAGGAACTAACTCTCCTGGTTTGCCCTGTCTACTTTCCCTGGGTGCCCATTGCACATCTGTCCTTCCTTGCTTCTGGAATTTTCCACAGGCTATCACCACAGCACATAATCAGGTGTGAGCCAATGACTACCCAACTGGAATGGGGAAATATCTTTTCTACTTAATCAGCAGAGATAAGATCACAATTCTTAACAATAAACTCACATTAGAAACTAAGACTAAATCAACAAAAAGAAATGAGCAAATTTACTGAAAGTAGCTCCTGGAAGTCTTCTTTTCTTTTTTATGAAAACTTTTTCAGAACTCTGAAAATTAACCAAAGATTTGCAACAACGTAAGCAGCAATTATTCAAGAAAAATGACTGAGTATCAGAAAGAACAGTGAACTTTTTGGTATTTTACCGTGACCTATTGCCATCCCTCTATCTCCAGCTCTTGAAAACCGACACCCTCACAATTAATGTATCTGTGAAAACCAGCAGATTAGAAGCCAATGGAAGAGGCAGAATGGGTTTGGAATTCAGACAGCAGTGGCTTGAAGCTGTGGGGGTCACACTCTTCATGTAGGAACCTGACTTCAGGAACTCATTCAGTCCTCTCTTTTCTGTCTGCTCCCTGCTTGGTGCCCCTCCAAAGCCAATGAAAATTACACATTACCCAGGGCTTGAGGTTGAGTCAAAAAAAGAAATTAGTTAAATCAAAACCAAGAGAAAAAGAAATGAGGCTGACATACCTTGGCAGAAGCATAGGAAGTCTGGAAGAGGTCCTTGAGGGACTGTAGGGGAATCTTAGTAAGAAATGGATGATTGGATGATTTGAATTTAAAATATGTTTTTCCTCTCTTATCTTTTCCCCTTAAGATTTTTTTTTTTTTTTTTTTTTTTTCAACATTTTTTATTTATTTTTGGGACAGAGAGAGACAGAGCATGAACGGGGGAGGGGCAGAGAGAGAGGGAGACACAGAATCGGAAACAGGCTCCAGGCTCCGAGCCATCAGCCCAGAGCCTGACGCGGGGCTCGAACTCACGGACCGCGAGATCGTGACCTGGCTGAAGTCGGACGCTTAACCGACTGCGCCACCCAGGCGCCCCTCCCCTTAAGATTTTAATTGGTAATATAAAGGCTTTTGGTAACACTTCTCATTTTTTTTTGCTATAGAATTGAGAGTGTGCCTATGTGTGTGTGAGGTAGAAAATTACTCTATTTTTAAGGGTCAATTATGCTCAGCCATAAAGATTCAAACACCAAATACACCCAGAGATATGCACTATAACAAAGATTTGGATTCATAAGAATAAGAAAATTAAGCCTCTGGGGAAAATTAGCATACTGAGCCAGTGTTTTATCCCACTTTGCCTTATGAAAATATTTTTCATCTCTGTTATGCACCAAGCTGCTGTTTAGAATTCTTAAACAGTTTCAAATGGTTAACTGATTAATATTGAGACATCAGTGCTTCCAGTAGATCCTTCTTACTTAATAAAAGATGTTTCTCTTTCACAGAAATACATTATACCTATTAGTCTGGTAAAAATTTTCCATTCCAAGGGAATGACTAGAACAAAACTTTTTGAGCCACTACAAAATAATGTATACATTTTGTTCTTAAAAAAAATACATTTCCATATGCTTGAACATTATTTAACTACTATAAATTCTCAGCACTCTAACCTTGGCTGAGCATCATTAATGATTCCTTTTGCTTGTTCAGATGCACTACCTGCCTTCCCTGTCTCTCTCAAACTAAGCAAAACTTAATGCGTTCTTCCCCCTAACTAGAGGGAGGTTGCATGGAGTGGCTGGTGGGGAGACAATGGAAATACACAGTGATGGATTCATAATACAACATTTAAATATGTAAGTTCTAGAGCCAGGAGTCATTAAACCTGCTGCAAGTGATGGTCATCTTCAGCAAAGGGAATGGAGAATTTCCAGTGTATCCAAACCTTTGAGACAGGGTAAGATCTTACTTCTAGATCTCTTACTTGAAAAATAAATATAGCCTAAGATTTGAAACATTATTGGCTGCATCTTATCCCAATCTTTTTGTTTAGATACATAGGGTATGTGGCAGCATATAGAAGTTACCCTTTATTGTCTTTACAAAATCTACACTCTGTCCATTAAAAATTAAGCTCAAGTTTGTTAGGTTGATATGTGTGTGATGTGTTCATGCTGGAATACTACACATAACTGTGAGCTTTGTGTTTTTATTAGCCAAATATTAACAATCCAAGGAGACCTGGGTTTGGTAGCAGCTGCAACTTGGCCCTTGGTGTTTTTCCAGTTGCTTTGACGTACCCCCAATGTACACATGCCCATAAAGGAGGTAGAAGCTTTTTCTGTGCCCAGGATATGGTGTTTAGGGGAAACAATACAAGAACATGGGGTTTGGTGGCACACTGAATAGTGATATTCCTGGAGTTTTATAGCAAGAGCTTGACGGGAGAATTTGATGCTATTTTATTCATCAGTCAGTGACCAAATTCTAGCTTCTAGGTGAAGAAAGTTCGCTCATAAGAAATGAGCCTAAGTTTAGGAATGACTTATATAGGGAAAACGAGTTAAAACCCCCTTTCTCATGTGTGTAAAGAATGCCCTTTAATTCAAAGATTATAAAATCAAAGTTTTAGTAGCCACAGTAAAACACCAGGGGTGCATCAGGGCTGGGGAAAGAGGGCAGGAAGTAGAATAGCGATGCATTGCTGAAAAAAGGCCAGTGGCCTGGGGGTGGTGCTCCTTTTCCTCTACTGCATGTCTTCATGCTAATATTTTTGCCCTGGTTTTCAGGGAGGTTTCAGCCCATGGGATTCTATTGCAGTAAGTTGTGATTCTCTGTCTTCACAACAGAATATTGGTTGCTCAACAAAATTGAACACAACAAAATTGGTTGCTCCAATTTTGGGGCCAGCGGCCTGTCCGGTGACCTCCCTTCATTTACAGATCTAAGAGGAATTATTTTTCAGTTTGTTCAGCCTTTTGACTTGTTAGCACAGAGTGGTGACTTCCAAGCTTCTTATGTTGTGGACAGGAAATCGTCCTTCATGCTAATAAGAAAGGGGACTTTTATAACGATGAGCTATGAGCTCACTGCTCCATTAACATAGGAAAGTTTAGTTTGACTGATAGCATCACAGTTGTGAAGAATCTGAAAGATGGGTGCCTTCGAGCGAGGTGGCCTGTATGGGAATTTCTGCCCCACGCTCCTGGGAAGCTGGGTGCCCAGTGCCTTCCTAAAGTGTGACTACAGTCTTAGTGGTATTGCAGAGAGGTGGAATAGGTGGGTGGGACAGAGACAGGAAAGGGGATCCCAGGCATACCTCTGCTGGGACTGTGCTGTATTGGGCATGAGCTTAAAGGGAACTGGCGAAGAAAAATAAATAAAGGTGAGTTTGAGAAGGACTATTAATTAGTGTTTTCTCTCTGGGAATGGATTGTACCTCTCTCTGTACTCTTCACAAAATTTCAGGGCACGATAGAGGGGCACAGAATAAAGTCAGAAGTGGTTTTGGAATGTGAACATCCTTGACATTTCATCGCTACTATTTTTTGTTAGAAAATCAAATTTCAAAAGAAGAAAATCTATTTAAAAACTTTGTATCCCACTATATTAGACAGTAAACAATTTTACTATAGATGCATTGCTCCAATTTACTCCCACTTTGCAGGAAATTTTGTTAAAATTTCCAGCAGAGGAGAATATCGTGAACTTGGCTCAAACCCCATGGCTTGGGGTGTAGCCCAGAAACAGCTGCTCGGGTAGTTTTCCCCTTCCCTGCTGCTCTTCCCTCATTCACAGTCCTGGGGTTTTGCTAAATGCAGCCCATAGAACAAAATTGTCTCATTGCTGGTTGCCAACCAAAGAAAGGCAGTTAGCTGATTAAACAAAGCAGAAGACATCTTCCTTCCTTCCTGAAGGTATGAAATCACTAGCTTTTTTTTTGAAAGGGTGAACAGAAAGTAGAGGGCATACAGCAGGTGATAAGTAGAAACCACAAATTCCACCTTGAAGTCTTTGCTGTAAAACTGGCCATGGCCTTCCTACAGGGTGTGGTGTATGGGATCCCTGGGGCAATGGTGGGGGCAGGGGTCCCTCAGGGTCCAGCCTGGGCTCTAGCTGCTCAGCCCCTTCCCTCTTCGAATTCCTAGCTAATTGAACCTACCTGTTCCCCTTATTCACTCCTCATCATCCCCATCACAAATGTATTTCTTTTTCCCTCTCCCTCCCCTGCCTCCCCCTCTTTATTAAATGCGGTTCAAATCGAAATTGTCATTTTTACCCTTCAAGTACTACTTTATACCAAACAAAAATTTTTACTGGCAATAGGGCCTTCCCTGGGGCTGCCCAGCTGCCACCGGGGTGATTAGGGTGTTTCCTGCAGCTGAAGTCTCTTGTAATTAGCAAGCCCTTCAGGCAGTCTGGACTCTGAATTTAGCTGCCATCTGGTATCATCTGTAAATGACAATGGCACTGTATCTTCTCTGTTGACTCGGTCCTGCCTGCACCCCACCCCCACCCTCAGCCACCCTCAAAGAGATTTCACTTTGAAAGAGATGTCCAGCTTCTCATCAAGCCATAACTGTCAAGGCATGTTGGGCTCTAGTTAACTTGCCAGGAATTTCCCGGGCCATAAGGAGGCTAAAGCAAAAGACCGCATGGGGCCAAGTAGTGTCTCCTGTCACTCTATACGGGTGTTTCTCAAAGTGTGGCTTCAGGACTGACAGCCCCGGAATTATGTAGGAAGTTGACACAAGCAAATTCTCAGGCTCCACCTTAGACCTAAAATCAGAAACTCTGGAGATGGTCCCCTCCATCTGTGTTTTAACAAGCCTTCTAGGTCATCCTGACTCTTGCCAAAGTTTGTGAACCCCTGCCTTTCGCTTCTCATCAGCACTTGAGTGACATCTGAGGCAGGACAATTCTTTTTCGTGGGGACTGTCATGTGCATTGGTGGATATTTAATAGTATCCTTGGCCTCTACTCACTAGATGCTAGTAGCATTCCTTCAGTTGTGACTGTCCAAAACCTATAGACCAGTGGTTCTCTGCAGGTTCTATGCCTACCTGCTTAGTGCTGACTAGTGATTGTTGATGTGGAAGACTGTATATAGAGTGCTATGTATGCGGCACTTCTCAGGCTTTAACGTGCATAAGTCACCTGTGGATCTTGTTAAAAACAGTTCTAATTCCAGAAAGCTGAGTTAGATCCTAAGATGGTGCATGTTTAACAAGCTACAAGTGATGCCCCTGTTGCTGCTCTGCAGACTACACTTTGATTAACAAGGTTCTATGAGATCTTGAAAGATTTATTGACTAAAGGAATGAATAATTAAAAGATAAGGATGCCGTTTTTTAGAATGTGTGAGCCTTGCTTCCCTTTGTCATTGAACTCATTTCTAGAATTTCTTTCCTTTCATTATTTCTATTTCAAAAGTAAGAAAGATCAACTTTATTTTAGTAAATGTAGTTCATGTGGACAAAAAAGTACCAAATATCTTTGTGTATGAATTATACTACGTTTACAGATACATACAAGTAAATGCCTGGAATCCATTTCCGAGCCAGCGAAAGATATAGCGTGCTGTACGAACTCCTAATCAACTCAACTAACATCTCCTCAACACTTTTTCTGCGCAGACCATGCTTGCCAATTGCTCATTGAAAAATATATGTATGCCATTTGCACGCATACCTGCAGCTGTATGCTTTCCCCATATGGATTTCCAACATGATGTAAGAGTCATGTTTACTGGGAAAGGTCAATGCCTCATGGTCCAAAATTCACGTAAAAAAACGAATTAGCCAGCAGGGCTAACTTGTTTTCATTGTCATCTCAGTTAGTGAGAAACTGGTTTTAAATGATCTTCTATCACCACAGGAGAATGATGGCATTTGCAATTGCCGAAGTGGCAGGGTAATTTCCTTCTAGAGCTAATGAATACCCAGTGCTTTCTTTGTTTCTCAGTTAATCCATTGACAGATGTGGCTCTGAGGTGCAAAGAAGTCTGATTCCTTGGGGAATGAGATGGATCTTTTTTTTTTTTTTTTTTTTAGAAGTTAAAGAACTTTTCTTTTTCTTTTTCTTCTTTTTTGGCTTGAAATGGGAAAACACTGATAGAAAGGCACACCAAATATTCCTGTATATACATTGATACTGTGTGATGGATAATAGGGAAAGTATCAAACGTAACACACTGTGGTGCACAAAGTCTTAAGACAGAACTATGTGGGGTCCCTCAATTTCAAACGGACTCACCTGCACCGCCACATCTCAATATGCCCCTTGCCCTTCTGTTGCAAATAAACCTCTAGCCACTGATGAATACATTGTACTTCAAGTGTACTTTTTGGGAAGCATACGCCTTCTCATTTACAATGTGTGTCAGAGACTTACTAGCTATTCGATAAGCCTGTTTCCTCTGCCCCTGGGTACATGGCTGGACTCTATTTCCCAGCTGCCCTTGCAGTTAGGCACCGCCATTTAACTGATTTTTGCTCACTGAAATATGGGTGCATCAGATGTATTCCACTTCCACCTTTAGTCCACGAAATCTGCCCACGCAGGATCCTCCATACTTTTATGTGTTTTTTTTGTTTTTTGTTTTTTGTTTTTTTTTTGCTGGCCTGGTGCAGATGAGCACAGGGACCCTGGAAGTTGTGTTCTGAAGATGGAGAAACCAAAACATGAAGAAGCCCACGTCCCTGTTTGGAGGGAGCTGTCCATTAGTCAGGCACACTCGTTTTGGTCTTTATGTAAGTGAGAAATAATTTTTTCTTGTACACGAGTCATTATACATCTTTCAGATTCATTTGTTCCAACTGCTGGAATTACCCTAATTAACAAAGTATATCTCATATATAATTGTTACCTCAGCAGAGATGCCCTTTTTCTATCACAGATGCTGTTGCCACACATTATTCTGGTTTCTTCTCCTCCTGTTTTGCAGATCCTAAATTATATCACTTTCCTTTAGGTACTTCTCACTGTTCCATGCTTACCTAGTCTACCTATTTTGTCCCTGTCTCTGAAGTTTCTCATTTTAAAGCTCATTGCTGGAAAGATGTACGAAATAGCAAGAGGGAGGGAAAAGGCAACATAAATCCCTTTCCACTACTCCTATTCTGGCTCTCTGTGACAATCCCTCCTCCTTCTCTTCCTTTATGTCTGTACCCTTTTTCCACGTTGTATATTCTTTCTATTTGTCATCACTTCATAGAACTTTCATTCTTATTACCATGATAGAGTCTTACTACTTTTGGTTTTATAATTTTAACTCCCTCTGCACAACCAGCCTGACTATTCCATATTCCTTCCATCATAGGGCATCTCATTACATACATGCTTAATTCTAGATGTAACAGAAGGCATGAGTGTGAGAAGATCACAGAGAGAGAATAGCATCAGCAGAAAAAAATCCTGAGGCACTTCAGTCAGGGCAGTGCTGGACCACAAAAGTCAAGGGAAGGGACTGTTCAAGTAAGAAGGAACAACTGGTGCATTTGGGGGCTCAGTCGGTTAAGCATCCAACTCTTGGTTTTGACTCAGGTCATGATCTCATGGTTTGTGGGTCTGAGCCCTGCATCGGACTCTGCACTGGTGGCACAAAACTTGCTCTCTCTGTCCCTTCCCTGCTCTCCCTTTTTCTCACAATAAATAAACGTTAAAAAAAGAAGGAATAGTCAATGATGGTGGATGTGGCCTTGGCCATCATAAGAACTGAAAAATATACTCTGTATTTGGCAATAGAGGTCATCAATGTCCTCCATGAGAGTTATTCTGATGAACTTATCAGAAAGAAGTTAGACTGGACATGTGTTAGAGAATTAGTGGGAAATGCAGAAATAAGTGTATATGACAACTTTTTTGACAATATTGTGAAGAATGAAACAATCGGGAGCCTAAGAAAATGGAGCAGGGAACAAAAACTTTGCACGGAAAATGAGGAGTAGTGAGGAAAGGGTCAAGAAAGACACAGATGTGCAGGGTTACAGACCTAGGTTAAGGGTGATGAGCAGCCCGGGAACTAACAAATGAGTAAGGGGAGGGGACATATGAAGTGGAAATTGAGAGGGAAAAATACAAACTGTTTCTACTGACAATTATGTCTATAGATGAGTCTGGTGGCATTTTTTTGTCTAAGGAAATCATATTCCCGTAAATAAAATATTTTTGTGAATGATCAGAGATAGAGGGAGATGAGAATTGTAACCAACACTTACATTTACATATACACATATTTACATATATTTGCTTACACTGTAGAAAGATTTACTGTTAAAAGCCTAGCAAAATGGAGCTGAAACACTGAAAAGATAAGTTGGTCTCCTAGCTATGTCAGAATTTATACTGAGATAAAAAAAAATATCATTCATTTATTCTTTGCATAACTGAGCATATCATTTCTAATACCACAACTGTCTACTATGTTCTGGTCATGTTTAAAGATTACAGGACATTGACATAATCAGTACTTTAAGGCCCAGAAATTCTATGTAACATTAGCTGAACTGCACAGAAATGGAGATCAGAAAATATCCAAGAAGGACATTGACCTTCTTTGTTCTAATGAGCCGGCTGTAAAATATGTATCACTTCGATTGCACTTCCTAACATAACGAATCACCAGGGAATAAAATCATGTATTTTTTGCTTGCTGGAAGGATTCTAGTAAAGAACAATGGTGAAGTAACAGGACAGCGATGAGCTGATTATTTAATAATAAAGGTGTGCCCATGATAAAAACAGTATCTTTTAAAGTTACATTTTTTTTTCTATTCTATAGATAACCTTCACTAAAAAGCATAGCATAGTTCCATGATTCAATTAAATTTAATTCAATCAGGTTCAGCTCTATTCAATTTGAATACACACACACACACACACACACACACACGCATGCACATACTTAGGAAATCAAAGTCATACCAAAACTTGGATTTTGAAAATAATTGATTTTTTTTCAGAGTACAAATATATATGACTACATCATTATACATATATATGACTTCATATGTAAACATATATAAAAATAATGTATATATGACTATATCATTAGAGTATGAAAACATATTATTTTGAACTTAGAAATTTTGGCAAGAGATTTTACCACAGAAATGGCACAAGTGACAAAAAGTATGTGCCAAATGCATGCTCGGGGATATTTTGGAGGAATTCAATGTTTTCTTAATCTCAGTTATCACACAATCATGCCTTTTTTTTTTTTTTTTGCTCTTAGAAACTTTAAGAAATAAAATCCCTAAAATTTTTTCTCAGAATTATACAAACTGAAATGGAATTGTGAAATCTCTATCCGTAGCTATCTAAGAACACTGGGGAGTTGGGGAGAGAGAATATTTTGGGGATAGATAGGAATTGCATCTTGATGAGAGGCTTGGGGACCTTAGGGAGAGAGTAAGTGGTGAGTGAGAAATTTCTTGTGGCTGTGTGTTAGTTTGCTAGGGCTGCCCTAGTAAAGTATCCCAAGTGGGATGACTTAAAACAAGATAAATGGATTGTCACACTTATCCTGGAGGCTAGAAGTCCAAAGGTATCGGTAGGATCATGTTCCTGAAACCTACAGAGAAGAACCCTTCCTTGCCTTTTTCGAGCTTCTGGCATCTTTAAAAATTCTTGGTGTTCCTTGGCTTGCAGCTACACTACTCCAACCCCTACCTCTGTTGTCAAATGGTATTCTCCCTATGTCAGAATCTTCATATGATGTTTTCCTCTTCTTACAAGAACACCAGTCCTAGTGGATGACCTCACCTTAACTTAATTACCTCTGCAAAGACTCTATTTCCAAATAAGGTCACATTCAGAGGCGTCAGGGGTTAAGACTTTAATATGTCTTTTTGAGAGACACAATTCAATCCGTAACAGTAGATATGATTTGGATACTTTTGTATGGAAAGTGGTATCTAATATCTTATATTAGGCTCTTAGCAGAACTGTTCTGTGTCTAATGCTACTAGTGCTGTTATCTCCAAGTTTTCAATAAACGTCTATTGCTTCCTGAGTAGCATTTTCACAAAATCAAGGTAAAGGACCTTTATTCCATGCCTTAACCCATGTGGGACAGAGGAAAGAGAACAGATTTGAGCACTGAATCATATAGAATACAACCTGAGTTTTTGTAGTAAAGAAAAACACAGCGGTTTAAATAAAGCAGAAGTTCAATTCTCTCTCATCTTACAGTCCATGCATAGGTCACCAGACCATTTCAGGCAGGCGATTCTGCACAAGGCCATCAAGGGACCCAAGTTAGTTTAGTGAGCACTTCTGGGTCCAAGTTGACTGTTCCATTGTTACCTTTCCCCAGACCACAGAAAGTAAGAAAGACATTGGAAAGGCAAATAGCTTTCCTTTTGAAGGACAGGATTCAAAATTTGCAAACATTGCTTCCTCTTAAATATCGCTGGCCAGAACTTAGTCAAATGGTCACATCTGGATACAGAAGAGTCTGGGAAATGTAGTCTCTACCCAACCAATGGTGTGCCTTGCTGACAAATGGTTAAAAGGGGATTCTACTTCAAATAATAAGAGAGAAAATGGAGACTGGGGGATAATTAGCAGTCTCTGCCAAGGGTGATAGTAACATAAGTTAGACTGGGAGTTCACTGATAATGAGAAATTGTAGTTAGAGGTAACCAAGTTAAGCCCCCATGAATTCTCAGGGACCCCAGGACTTCCAAAAGATAGCATAGCAGTTGAAAGTATATGGGGAGGGGGTAAATGTGGTGTTTGGCAGAGGGCCTAACCAATATATATATATTTTTATTTTCAAAGTACATGGTGACCACAGCTGATAACTAAATTTTATGTAATAAAAGATGGAGCCTTGTGTTGGAATCTCAGCATTAAAAAAATTTTTTTAAAGTAAGAACTACAGTGAACTACCTTGCAGATTTGGTTTTGAAAAAAAGGGGAAGAAGATGATTCACAGTTGATTTGTAATCAATCAACACTTATTTATTGAAAAATAAGCAAGTAAAGAATTTCAGAGGGAAATTATGGGAAACATAAAGGATAAAAAGAAGAAAGTCACCTTCATCTTGAGACTTAAAACAAAGCATTAAATTTATAATGCTGATACATATATATACTGATATGTAGTATTATTGTATATAGATAGATACATATATTGTTATATATTATTATTTTTATTAGATAGTTTATAATGATATACAGTTGACCCTTGAACAACATGGGGGTTGGGGATGCCAACACCACTGTTCCTGTGTAATTGAGAATCTGTGTGTAACTTTTGACTCCCCAAAAACTTAACTATTAACAGCCTATTGTTGACCCAAAGCCTTATTGATAACATAAACAGTTGATTAACATATATTTTATATGTTATATAATACATATAGACTTATAAAAACTGTTTATAATCTATAATATAGAATACATATGCAGTCTTGCAAAAAGGTAAGCTAGAGAAAAGAAAATGTTATTAATGAAATCATAAGGAATAGAAAATACATTTACTGTACTGTAATTTTCCAAAAATTCAACAAATACGTGAACTCACGCAATTCAAACCCATGTTGTTCAAGGGTTAACTATTGTAATGTTACTACATATATCTTATACAGTTTTAGTAGCAAGCCATACAGAGAAGACCAAATAATTCTGACTCATAAATTTAACATAGTGTTTCCTAAATCACTTTGAAAATAGAATGTCAATGCCAGTCAAGATATTCCCTCAGTAGAATCTTACATAAAGATGAGCATCAATGAACAGAAACTACACACAACAGGGATGGATCTCACAAACATGATGAGCAACAACAGCAACAGAAAGCCAGACACAAAGTACATAATACATGATTTTATGTATTTAGTGTTCAAAATCGGGCAAAATTAATCTATGATGTATGTGAGGAAGTCAAGACAGTGACTACCCTTGGTTGAGTGAAATGGTGGAAGGGAGTATGAAGAGAGCTTCCCAGGATGGTGGCAGTGTTCTGTGGCTTGGTTTGATAGGTGGTTACGTGGATGTATTCTATATGTTGGAATAGAGAGCACTCTGCATTGGTGATTTGTGTACATTTCTACATATAGGTTGTACTTCAATACAATTAAAAACATTAGTTCTATTGCCTTATGGTTAGGTATCATACAAAATAATTAGAAGGTACAATTTCAGCTCTTAGAGAACTTAATAAATCCAAGTGGAGAAAATGAAATTCATGCCGTGTTGTGATTCGATGGACATAGAAGCAATAATTGCAAGAAAAATAGTATGTATGCCACAACTTAAATGAGGAGGATAAATTTACGTAAAAGAACTCCAAAGATAAGCCTTTCCATTAATTTTGTCTTCTTGTGGGTACAGTGTTTGCAAAAGACATGCCGTATTTTGTTTTTAAAAATGTATATATCTTTTAATTTAAAAAAGAATGTGATTCTTTACATATTAAAACTTAAAGGACTCTAAAGGAGATAAAACAGGTTGTAGGAAATCTTAAAGCAATTTCTTTTTTATTTCTTTTTATTTTTTTAATGTTCATTTTTGAGAGAGAGAGAAAGAGAGAGAGGGAGAGGGAGGGAGGGCAAACACGCACACACACACGGGTGAGTGGGGAGGGGCAGAGAGAGAGAGAGGGAGACAGAATCAGAAGCAGGCTTCAGGCTCTGAGCTGTCAGCACAGAGCCTGACATGGGCTCAAACCCATGAACTGTGAGATCATGACCTGAGCTGCAGCTAGATGCCCAACCAACTGAGCCACCCAGGTGCCCCTAAAGCAATTTCAACCAGCAGACAATAGTAAAGTTTAACAAGAATATTTGACAACTAAGTGAAGTGTTCATAAAGAAGAAAAATAAGCCCATGACTCCACAGCACTTGTATAGCTATTGATCTCCTAGGTGTGGGAAAAATTTGTCTGTCCTTAATGAGTTTCTAGCCTACTATTTTTCCATCCTTTTCTTTCTTTGGCTTATGTGAGTAGACCTGTATATGTGGAATTCATTGAAAAAAAATTTTTGCAACCCCAAATACTGATCAGTTATAATCGCCATGGCTTCAACAGAAACCTACAGAAAAATGATCTCAAAATGGAAATAACCTCATCTTTTTCATCACAAATTGTAGCACTTCTAAGTTACTGGACATTTACATTGCATAGTACAGTTAGGGCTACAAAATGTAGACACCAACCTTAATTTGTATGATATACTCTAACTTCAAGTCAGTTGTTTGGAACTCATGATCTCTTTTATGGGAAATCTGTTTCTTAAAACTTAAATGGGAGTCTTTTCTGTGAGGATCTGAAGTCTTGATACTCTCTTCTTATCCTATCCCTGTAAAAATCACCTTCGTGGGATCTGAAGCAATAATGATCCTCTTAACACAACACATCTCATTCAGGCCACTTGAGAAAATTCTAATGAGTTGAGAAGATCCGTAAAATAGTTTCTCAGGAGTAAGATTACATGTTTATTTTGTACATGTGCCCAAAGGCTTTGCAATGAGTGCATTTTTATAATTCTAATTGATTTCCAGAGTACTGCCCATTCTTTTTACTATGCTAATGGCCAGAGGCTATTGAGAAGGGAGCAATTTTAGAAAATCCTGAATAAAAACAAACTAAACATCCCTGCCAATTTGAGAATCAGCCAAACTATCCAATTGCCTTTTTTATTCTTTTTTTTTTTTTTTTTTTTTTGGTTTATTTGGCTTTTCTAGTTTGTTGGTAAGTAAGAACAGCAATGACCTTTAGTTTATTCCCTCTATTTGGTAGAGCCAAACTTTAACTGGCAAGACGTACTGAAATTCAGGCGACACTATTACTTTAGTCATATTTTGAAAAACTTTAAGACTGAAGAAAAAACATGGCATTAGGGTAGACAGAAACTTCTTTAAAAATGCAGTGGAAGAACATTGTTTTGGGATGTGGTTCTTTCCCTTCCTGCTGTCTCAGGCACTCAACCTTATTTTCTTTTCTTTCTTTTTTTTTTTTTTAATTTTTTTAATGTTTATTTATTTTTGAGACAGAGAGAGAGAGAGACGGAGCATGAACGGGGGAGGGTCAGAGAGAGGGAGACACAGAATCTGAAACAGGCTCCAGGCTCTGAGCGGTCAGCACAGAGCCTGACGCGGGGCTCGAACTCATGGACCGCGAGATCGTGACCCGAGCCAAAGTCGGCCACTTAACCGACTGAGCCACCCAGGCGCCCCACTCAACCTTATTTTCAAGTGCTGTACCTTCCCAGTGAAAAACAAAAAAGCAGCATTTATACTGTTAAATTTGATTAAAAAAATACAGTGAAAGGAAATGATCAAACTTTATATTCTGCCTTTGTTTCTGTATTTTTGAGCAATTCTTCAAATTAAGAATCAGTCTAAAGAGAAAAATCTCTTAAATTCCATGGCCATTAGTAGTAGCTCATTATGCAGGATTCCTAAACCCAAGCAATTCAAGTTGCTTGTTTCAAATAACTTTGCTCCTTTGTATTTCCAAATCGCACTATACATGTTTGTGGACACAAAGATAATGCCTTGTGTTTTCTGTCTCTTGGCTTCCAACCGTGGCACCTAACATAATCACATTATCATGTCTTGGAGAGTGCAAAGTCAGGGGTAGCTTTTGAATGCCCATCTCTAGCCTTTATTCACACATCACCATCTCGACATTTGATTTCTCTCTCCTACAAATTCTCTAAGTTAACTTTATTCCTGCTCCATATTTTTACCACACTTATATAAGTTTCTTCTGTCAACATCTAAAAACTTCAACTTTTGTTTTCTAATCTTATGATTATTATTTTAAAGTTTATTTATTTATTTTGACAAGAGAGAGAGGGAAAGTGCAAGTGGGGGAGGGGAAGAGAGAGAGAGGGAGAGAATCCCAAGTGGGCTCCACATGCCAGCCTGATGTGGGGCTCAAACTCACTGAACCCAAGTCATATGCTTAACGGACTGAGCCACCTAGGCACCCCTTATTTTTTATTTTAAATGATTATTGTTTATTCTCTGTCCCTTGAGTCTGTTTCTATATATTTTAATACATATATGTACGTATGTATTTCGCAATTAAACTATTTAACACTAAGTGAGAAAAATAGTATTTTTGTCCATATCCTATGTTGTTCCTCTTCTGTGAAAAGAACTGTGGTGGAGTTTTCAGTGCAACTGCTGTTGCATTTTGTTGCTAGGGAATTGCTAAAGGAAATCAGCAATCAAGAACTAAAGCAGAACTTCACTATTGTATAGATCATTAGACCCAGCTGCTTGGCAGGTATTGGGAAGGGGAAAACTCACAAAAACTCTTCAAGATTATTCTGGAGAAAGAGCCATTGCTTCTGAAAATGAATGTCAAGTGAGCCTTCATCAGTTCTTAAGAGCAGAATTCTATTTGGCTTTTCAATCTTTCTTTATCCCTCTTGCTGCATGCCTACAGATAAAGTATAATTTTTGAGAAAATACACAGTAAGCCCTAGGTAGTCACAGCCTTTGGAGAAGTATATCTAAGAGGTCTGAGATCTTTTTTTTATCAGGGTGGGAACTTAAAATTAGAGAAGTGAAATGTGTTACTCAAGGAAAGCAACAGGTGAAATAGGAACTGAAACACAGGGCTTGACTGAGTCCATTGGGCTTTTCTCACTCTTCTGCTATACAGCTGGAGTCACTTACAGATGACCACACTTAACGCCAGTGTTTGTGATTCTCAGGACACGGGGGAAAAGCAAAGACATTTCCTTAACAAAAATGTTGAGACAGCCCAGAGTTGGCCCCTGCAATCATTTCTAGGTGGCTATAAAGAGAAAGCTACGGGCTGGCACAGAGGAGTGAATGTCAGTTAGCAATTCTCAGACTCAGCACAAAGACCAGGTTAAAATGATGGAATAGAAAGAGTGACTTGACGACTGTAGTTTTGATGTCCTGGTTAACCTCTGATGAGAATGGGGAAAGAACTAGGTAAGGTAGGAATGGAGTGAAGAGCAGTTTATTCCCAGGCAGGACAGCAACAGTTACACGCGAATTTTATGCCAAATTTAACCTTCTCAATCTTATCTCAAGCCCCATTGCTGCTGATTGTGTCTGACCTCCATTTTCCTCTTACAACCTTGGCTCCAAGTAGACTGACTGGCCATTCCTGGATGCACTGTGCTTTTATTAATCTACTTTTAAGGTCTCCATGTCTTTATACACAAGCAGTCTTTGACTTTCATCATTCCACTATGCATGAATTCATTTATCATGGGTCAATTAAATAACACCAGTTCCTCAACAACACAATTTGGCTGTCATTTATCAGGTTATATAAACTACGACTAATTGTATAAAGCACAAACTTTGCTAACTCTTCAGTGCATCACAATCAGTGAGCAACCATGTTGCTTCTTTTAAGACTTGTTGGTGATTGGTCATCGCACGTCTGTCATCCATTGTGTGCACAGACTGTATGATGGTATTTTACAAAATGGATAATTGAAAGAATTGGCTATCAATGATGAAAGTGTAGCAAGGAAATGAAACAACATAATGCTGAAAGTGAAATTGGAATTGAATGCAAACAGAATCACAGGAGAAATGGCTGGCTAAAGGAATGTTGACCGCTGCCACTGGCTGAGACTCTCTAGATGGGGGGCCAGAGGCACTTAGCAAAGGTGAGCTTATCTGTACTGAGGAAAGTGGTTGTGATGGAAGGACAAAGATGTCCCAGAAGAAGTGACAAAGTCAAAAAAAAAAGCTTCACATTAAAGGAATTCTTGAAGAAATTTCTGACACCGAAAGCACAAAGGATGAAGTGTTAGAAGCTGATTCACACTTAGAAGGGAATATGACAACTGACCAAGGCATAAAAAAGATGCTTCTTCCATGTTGATGAGAAGAAAAGCACTCTTCAAACAACTTTGACAATTTTTGTTTTTACAGTGAGATGCAACACTTTAATTCTCGAAGTTTCTAATATCTAAAATTACAGTATACTAAATATTGATTTTACTCATTTTCATTTATCTCTATGTTTATAACCAACAGTATGGTAGCTTTAATGTTTGGAGAAAAAAATTAATGGTCACAGAATGATCTCAATTTTTCCTATTGGTTATTAATATTGCTTTGTACAATTTCAGCTTGTGCATTTTTATGGTTCCGTATGACTGCAAAGTGAGAACTTCCTGTAGATAGAATTTTGTATCCACCTCCATTATAACACCTGTCATGTTGCGTTGTCATGATTTACATGTGTCTATCTTTCACATGAACCACTGGGCCTTTGTGGAATAGGAACAGAATCCTCTGTATATTCCCCTAAGGCTGTCTATGGCAACTGGCACACAGAAAACCCTCAACAGTTTTGTCATTTGATTGAAATAAATACCTTCTTAAAAATTTTTTTTAAATGTTTATTTTTGTCAGAGAGAGTGAGAGTGTGTGTGAGTGAGCGAGGGACAGAGAAAGAAGGAGACGCAGAATCTGAAGGAGGCGCCAGGCTCTGAGCTGTCAGCACAGAGCCCGACACGGGGCTCAAACCCACCAACCACAAGATCGTGACCTGAGCTGAAGTCAGGCACTTAACCAACTGAGCCACCTAGGCACTCACGAAAGAAATACTGTCTACTTAATCTCAGAAATTTTTCATGGAAAGCATATTGAACAACATATAATTTCCTTATTTGTATGTTCTTGTACCTAAGATTATTAAACAACCTGAGGACTAGGTGATGACTTTGAGAACTTTTAAGATCAAAGAGATTGGAACTGTCTCTCAAAAAAAAAGTTGACAAATACTCCCTATAAATAAGTTGATTCCTGTAACAGTTTGAATCAAGAATGTCCTGATAACAATTTTTAGACAAAACTTTGTACCTCAAGGCAAATATAAGGGAACATATGCCTTTATTAGTGTTTATCTAACTGATTAACAGATTAAAATAAGCACTCTCATAGATCTAGAGTGTTTCTAAAACACACTAGATACAAAATAGATCTTTTTTCTTAGTTATTATTATTTAGTCAATTTGGTTAGAAAGTTGTGATTGTAGTGGAACTTGCTTGAAATCAATTTTTGATAAAATGGTAAAAATTGTTAGTGTCTTGCCATCTATTTCACTTTCTCCATATCTTTTAACATCAACTCAGTCATTACAAGTCATTAGGGAACATAGATTAATTGAGAGTAGAAGAGGTTTTGTAGTTTGATTGTTGTTATATATTTCTTATAGGTCAGTGCTTCTTGAACTCTCTACTGAAGACAGTTAGTTCAGTAGAAGTAGTAAGTTACTAGTAACTTACTAGTTACTGTGTAACTAGTATATAGCTCATGCCACAGGTGACTAACAAGATGAGCCCATTAATCACATTGTAGCCATGTCAAATTACTATAAGAGTTTTCTAAGACTTACTTGCAAATTCTCTATCCATCTTGCTGTGGACCTGTTTGTGGTCCATGCTTCAAGTGGCCCACTGATAGGCCAATCTGTGCTCCCTAAGTTCAGCAGTTTAAGCTTTTTGATCACTAGAACTTTAGTTTAGCCATTCGTTCTCATGATCACATCCTTTCCCATGGTGAGCACAAAGCAGATGTTCAAGAGATGAGCTAACAAACCAGTAAATGATGGAGAAGCCATCAACAAAAAAAGGAGTATCAATGAAGGGAACAGGAGTTCAAAAGTGAAAAAGTGAGGTGCCATGAGGTAAACCTAGGCTTGGGTCAAAGCCCCTCCTAACTGTTGCTGGAGGAGGAATTGGGCATTGGGGTAGATTCTTGGGTTGCGACTCTGTTCAAAAGGTATCAAATCAAATATAATAGGGGGGATGGATACTCAATGATTTCTGTAAATTTTTCCTTCAACATTAGATCAACAGACCAACTGGACATCTGTAAACCACAAGGATTCTTCTGGCTCTGCTTCATGCTGTGTAGTTTCTAGATCTCTGAGCATTAAAATGGCATTGTAAGTGGTGTTTTGTCCTCACAACCCATGTCTACTATTATAATAAATACAAAATAAGAGTAAAACTTATTAAAGTAAGTGTTAACAGCTTTCATGCTCAGAGCACAGACATACTGAAAACCTAACTTAGAATAGTTTGTTGTCTAAGAGTCCCTTCTCTTTTTTGGCATGCCTATGGTGTCATTTTTTTCCAAAGGCAATACAGAAAAATAGGAAACAGATATTTATTTTGTAAAGGAAATATTTTCCTTTTAGGGATAAGATGATAAATGCTAGGATAAGAAGTAAATAATCTTTCTCAAAGTATATATATTATATATTTAAATATATATTTTAGTATTTTTATTAAAATATTTTGTATATTTAATAAGTATATATTATATATTATAAACATAACATATATCTATATTCATATATTTTTACATATTTATAAAAATAAATTTTAAAATATTTTATGTATATTATACATACATACATATATACACACAGAGTAGGGTGAAGGTGGGTTAAATTAACAGTGGATAAAGAAGTAAATATTTTAACCAGGCTTTAGTGATTTGCACATACAACTAGGACAATGAATTATAGGATAATGTGCAAAGGAAACATAAAATGTTTAATGGCCCTGGTACTCAGTTCACAGCTGTAAAAACCTACTTTGAGTCATGTTTAATTGAAACATATGCTTTCCAACAGTTTGCAAATTTGTTTTGAAAGTTAACCTGCCCATTTTTTACCTAAAGAAAAAAGATAAAGTGAGACATGCAAAGCATGTATACAGAGACTTTTAAGTATAAAATATTGCAACAGCTAAATGTCGAATAGTCAAAAATTTGGTTTTCTTAAGAATTCCTGTGATGATTTTTCATTAAAAGAATTCTCTGTTGCTAACATCTCCGTCAAAACTCTCTTTTCAGTATTCAAGTCAAATTTATGTCACTCCTACTAGACTTCCATCCCTTCCAAAAGAAGCTGAAAGGCAGTCCGGGCCATCATTGATGATCTGGTTTACATGATGGTGACATCATTCCTAGTGTTGGGAGTGGAACTCCAAATGAACATGAATCAAGTTATAATCTGTGACTAAAGAGGTAATGAAAACCAGTTTTATCCTTTCTTAGGAATAAATTCTGAGAATGTAGGCCATCCAATTGACTTCAGCTTTGGCAGCAAGTTTGAAATTAGGATACTGCAGTATATGATCATTTCTGACAAAATGAAATGATTCAGAGTGGAGGTGAAAATAGGAAAGAAACTCTATAAGGTAATTATAAAATCTTAAGCACCAAAACTACCAATATCCTTTACCTTGTATGATAGAGTGTACTGAAAAAGTTAAATGTAAATGTAAAGTAGCTGGAATTCTACTTTAAGAGAAATAGGGATTTTGATTTTTAAGGAAATCTTACTTTAAAAGAATTCCTCTGTAAACCAGGGGCACCTGGGTGGCTCAGTCGGTTAAGCATCTGACTTCGGCTCCGGTCATGATTCATGGTTCATGAGTTCTAGCCCCACATTGGGCTCTGTGCTGACAGCTCAGAGACTGGAGCCTGCTTTGGAGTCTGTGTCTCACTCTCTCTCTGCCCCTCCCCCACTTGTTCTCTCTCTCTCTCTCTCTCTCTCTCTCTCTCTCTCAACAATAAAAATTTAAAAAAATGAATTCCTCTGTAAGCCAAATAACAATGACCTATTCCATCTATTGTATATTATACTTTAAACTAACTTATACTCATTTACATGACAGCATTTCTTAGATATGATAGGAATCATTTTGGTTATATGCTCAATAAATATATATTAGGTGCTGACAAACAAAAATAACGAAACAAATATAAGTAAAAGTTTATAATAAAAATATTTAAAAATGTAACCTGCTATAAACATTAATTTTCTTGTTCATGAAAACTGAAGAAATTATTTTCCTTTTTCGTTTCTTCATTCAACTTCACCAAAAATAATTTCATAGGTGGTAGCAACTACTGGGTAATTTTCCAAGTCTTCATTACTTTGAAAAATAATTAAGAATTGATAGTTTAATTTTGTAATTATTGTTATAGAATATTTTTACAACTCGATACAATTTAAAGCTTTAGTCACTCTTCCAGTGTCATCTGATTATGTAGAATAATTGTGATTAAAATCTTATTTTGCACAAGTATTTGGTGGCCATATAATGATGAGCTATTAATTCTTTTAAACATAAATGTTCTTTTACAATAGTGGAATAATATCTCTTTGAAATACAAAGATAAGTGAATCCATTCATAATATGTCAATAAATGTGTAGAGAGCATGGATAACCTCTGAACAGTATTACATATTTTGAGAATTACGAATGATGGGGCTAATGTTGAAGATTTCTGTACCTAATTAATCACTCAGTTTAGCAGAGAAATATTAATCTTAGACTAAATCAGGACCACCCATTACAATGAGAAAAAGTGCTTAGGAGATTCTAAAAGAGATGACGTATACAATTATAGAATAATTTTTAAATCTCAAAGTGGAAACAGTTCCAGGGGCATTATTTTCAACATTAATGCCCTAAGTTCCTTTTACAGCATTCTGCCAAACTTATCCAGCCTCTACTCACGTTGTTCATGAAAGGGAGCACAGTGTCCCTGTTAGACAGCCCAATTTCAAGGCCACTGAATGGTTAGTTTTTCTTATCGATTTGAAATCTATCTTTCTAAGCTTCTCCCCAGTGGGTCAGCACAGCCAAGTAATAGAACATTCTCCACCATCCACCCTCAGCTCCATCCTTTTCACCCTCTCCTTCTGAAGTTTGAAAAAGGAATAAACATTAAGAAAAGATGCCTACTTGCTTTTTCCCTGGAGGAGTTCAGCTATTATGGATTTTGTGTGTGTGTGTCAATAAAAAAACCAGTTGATATGATTAACTCATAAGAGGCAGCATAGCCCAATAGTTAAGTGCCAATGCTCTGAGTAGAGGGCCTGGTTTCAAATTCAGATTTTGCCTTTTACTAGTCACTGACCTTGGGCAAGTTACTTAACTTCCCAGTGCTTGGTGTCCTTGCTGCTATTGAGATTGGAATTATTTAATACAAAACATATGGAACAGTGTCTGGCACATAGTAAGCAGTCAATAATTGTGAATCATCAGTGTTACAGAACACATGGAAGTGAAAAGAGAGAAAAGAGAAAAAATAAGGGAGGAGAAAGGAGGGAGAAAGGAGAATTGGCATCGAAGAGTGAAGAAACACCACCGTTGTGCACACTGTGGGGCTCACACTCCTACCTAGCTTTCTTCCTGGAATTGTTCATCAACAGAAGGGCTTAGCTAGGAAGAATAGGATTAAGTGTGGAATGAACTAAAGAGTCCAGGGGACTGTGTGTGATGCTAGTCAATGTTGAATGTTCTTTTGAATAACATCAAGTATGTTTTGGTTGGCTTATATTTCACTCATTTAATTTTTTAAATTTTATGTTAATTTTTGTTCAGATAATATATTTACATAATTCCACATTCTAAAGGTATAAACAGGGAAAAATCTGTCCACTCTTTTCCCCAACCACCTAGGTCCCCACTCTGGGAACAATCCAATTTCATTAAATTTTCAATTGAGAAACTTTCATTAGGCCACCAGTAGAGACTTACAGGTCTTTAATTTCAACTTTCTGATTTTGGAACTCCGGTACAGCAAAGAGAGTTTTGTGATATGCTTTTCAAACGTCTTTGTTACCTGTTATTTTCAATTTTTAATGGTGGTATAGTTATTCCCAGTGAATAAATTTTGGAAATTGGATAAATCCTTCAAGGATGCTGTTTTGTTGAGTTAACTTGTCAAGATTTTATGTATTTTATGCAGACTGTATACATTATCTACACCAGAAGAGAAAATCTTTTATGAAGAAAAACCAGGTATGTTATATTTCATGTAGCCTTTGATCTATGAATTTGTCTTAGACTTGTGTTTCATCAAAGAAAAAAAAACAGCCTGATACAGTTTTATCTATCAAACCTAGATTCTTTAACAAAGTCTGAGGAGACCAAATCATATTATGTTGGTCTGATTTGACTTTTCCAGGCAGTATATAGAAGGGTAAAAGGTCTCTGATTCTATCAAATATGCCCTGAAAAATAAATCTTGTGATTTGTTCATCCTCTCTCCATCTATCAAAATGAAACTAATAAGCAGTCCCAGATGCAGCAGTAGAAAAATGAAAAAAAAAAGTTTTTTTTGCCCACACCAACCCAATAAAAACTAATATTTACCAGAAAGAGTGCTGATTGTCATTCTCCCCTCACACCTAACTCCACTGGCTTGAAGAAGAATTAACACAGGTGAAAGTGCAGATGCACTAAACTCTTCCATTAGCAGAGCTTTGCTGGTAAATATTGGATTTAACCTAAAGGTTCAAATGTGGACACACACTAGACTGGTGAATAGTGGCATGCAACTCTGAATTATTCTTTTCAGGTTACTTTGTGGGAAAAAATTCCTCTGGAAGCTCTGGCTTTATAATCATACATTTCACGTGTCGTTGACTTACAGTGCAAATGGTTCAGGAATGAGTTGTGTATGCAAGGCCATACATTTTTACACTTATGGGTATGTACAACAATCAATATTGTGGCATGAGGGCACTATGACATCACTTTGAATGGACGTTTCTGTGTGTCACACTTAGGTGAGTGAATTGGGCTAGTTTCATTGGCTCCCTCTCTTTTATGACATCATTGTGTTGTGAATGGCTGAGATGATTCTCCATTTACCAGGGATTATTACCTCAAAATGAAGGTGGAAGTGTAGATTAGGACTACAAATGTTAGGACATTTATCCTGCTATATGTGTGTAGTGGGTCGGTAGGGGCCAGTGTTGGGGAGGTCTCTGTTCCATGGAGTCACTCAGGAATCCAGACTATCAGAGGATCCACCGTCTTGTGGTTACACCACCTGGAACACACGGCACCCTCAGTCATCACAGCAGGAGAAAAGAATGCATGGATATCTCACATCTGTTCCTGTCACACACTGATCAGATTCTGTCTACTCTTCACCATATGGAGAGCTGCCTCCTGCTCTCACTTATGGAACCCTCATCTCTTCCTCAAGACTTCCTCCAGGAGACCTCTCTATCTCCTTCTGTTTGACAATTCAAGCCCATTCAGTCTTAGCACCAAACTAAAACCCTCAGACATCTGGGTGATTTATAACCGTTGTTATATTAGATGTGAATGTGGTTTGTCTTAGTCTAGAGCCTTTAAAATAACAATAAAATTATCTGCTCCCGTCCACCTATATTGCTCCAATATACACACAATATAATGGCAAAACAGGGAAAAAGAAACCACAAAACTACAATTAACACTCCTCCCTCAGAAGGAAGAATAGGAAAGTATAGCAATCAGTAGTCTATACAATTCTGAAATCCCATTGGGTAGATAGCATGGGGTGAATTAATGTCAGCTTTAAAAAAAAACCCTAAAAAACCCTCAAAATCAGTAGCTCAGAGCAAAATACTTACTCTGGCTAAGGTTACATCCAGGAACAGGAATGTTCCCTGATTTGGCACTAAGCCTACTCTCTGGAAAGGGCTCTTTTATCTATTAAACTCTACAGTCCTTGATTTTGCCTTCTTGGCAGTTTTTCTATTTGCCTTCATTCTTCTTGGCCACCTCAGAGGTTGGCATTGGGTAATAGTCTCACCTTGGGGGCTGTGCAACTTTTTCAGTCCTCTTTCTGCTCAAGGAAGTTTCAGAACCCAAGAGTTGTTTCAAATGTTCAAGAAGTCGTAGGATGGGTTTTTTGTTTTGTTTTTTTTTGTTTTGTTTTTTGGGTTTTTTTGGGTTTGTTTTTTTTTTTTGGCCCATGTCTTAACTTCTTTGCAGTACAAATGTTACAAAATATATTAAATAATCTATTTTGATTCCAATGATTTCCAAATTCCAAAAACTACAAGCACAATTCTTTATGAGATACATTTTGCAAACCTGTTATATAGTTTTGCTTTTTCTCTCTTAATATTAGATAGTGACTTTCTGGGGGAAAGCTATGCCTCTAATCTTATCTTTTTCTTGAGCCTCTTTACACACTGTCAGGTTACACTGAGTTGCACAGAGGCTTTACCTGGCAGGCCTCTGTAGGAAGCTACCGTCCCCACACCACACTTGGTGCATGACCAATGCATTACAGACTCTGTAGAAGTTGCAGTCAAGGACTCTGGTTCCTCTGGCCAGTCATGCTCTTTCCCATGGTTGCATTCCTAGCCTAGGTGCCTTCGTTCCTAGTCTCTTTATCTGAGGCTTTGAGCAGAATCTTCTTTAGGTGCTTCTGCTAAGACCTCCTTATGGGGGGAGGAGGGAGACACCTTGAAGACACCTTTCCCCATTCTCAGTACCCACTCTTTTTCTACTCCTAGTCATTCCCTGTCACCCTCAACCTCTGTGACCTCAGAGCCAGAGTCCATACCACAAAACTTCATATAGTGAGATGATCTATACACATGTGCTATTCTACCCGACCCCAGACAGATGTGCTGTTCCATGGGGGAAAATGAAACAGGGATGGTCAGTGCTTCCTCTGCTGTTACATGTCTTCTCAGCCATCACAGTAAATGGATAAAGGCTTAATCATTCATTGTTAACTTGCTGTTTTAACTGGCCACTCGGATACCTGACAGCTTAGCTTCTCTTTCTCTTCCAGCTCAGCTGAGCTTGTGATGAAAGGAGCACATTGGGAGCTGAAATTAAACTGGAAGCTGTGGACCCCACTGAATTTCCTTAAACTTGTAGGCCAGTTTCAGAAGAAGAAGGGTAACTGATCCTAGCAAACAACATTTTCACTGATTCATTTCTCAAACTCTACTTAATTTCTCCTGAATTTTAGCTTTCGTGGTTGCCATCTTTGGTAAGCTCCCCATGGTTGGAAGTGGCTTTGAAGTGATATCTGCTACATGCCTACCATATCATGAAATAGATATGTTATTACCCCATAAACTTATCCAAAGAACATAAATACTAATCGAATACCAGCATCCTACCTGCCATACATACTGTTGTGTTTGCTGAACCACTGACTGACAGAATGGTATGAATGACCAGATAACCACATAGGAACCTCAATACTGAGTCCTGGAATGAGAGCAGAGAGTAGCAGTAAGCAGAGTAGATGTGGGGATTGTGCAGTCTGACAAGGGAAAGGGAAGAAACAGAACAGCAGGCTGGAGGTAGGAGAGGAAAAAACACAGGAAGTAGAAAAGGCAATGCCTTCTGTTTTTACCTCAAAAAATCAATTCTCTGTCTCCTGATTGATGTTTCACAAAGCTTAATACGCTTCTGAAGAACAAGACCAGGAAATTGGAGAATGTCCTCAGCACTACCCTGCTGAGTTTCACCAAGTCTAGTTTGAATGAAATGAAAAATCAAAGTATAGGTATGTTTCATTTTCAACGGAAGCTTCAAGGGTTTTCCCCTTCATTTTTTTTCCTCCATAAAGATTTTACCCTTTGAATAAACTAATATGACACCTGGGTCTACATTCATCCTCTCCCTTCAGCAAACAATGATTTTGACCAATGTTATTCTGGATATTTCATTGTCTTGTCAACAACAACATAGTAATTGGTATGAATGTCTGAAAATCAAAGCCTTTCAGAAATGATAGGCTTAATTTAGTCCCACTGGCATGGCTCTCATTAAATCAGTGAGGATTGTGTAGTACAAATGTCCATATTCCTTTAGTCATCACTGTAACAACCTCAATGAGCCTCGTTGAAAATGTACACGACAGGTCAGGGCTGTTGCCCAAATAAAGAGAAAATGGAAAGTGAGAGCAAGATAGTATAACATTTACCTTACAGAGATCATTAAGTAATCATTACTTGAATAAATTATGCATTTTGTATAATCTGAAATATTCTGTATTTAAGAGCCTTGGAAAGACAAATACACATTTCACTAAATGTTAAAAGATTCTGAGTTAAAGCTTAAAGGAATCGTTACTGTCTGCTAACGTGGGTCCCTTGGATTACTTTAGGCAAGAATGCTTAAATGATCTCTCTAGTGAAGACCATGAGGTAGATTTCTGTCTCCAAGACTACTACCATCATAATCTCTACTCTTTTGGTGCCCATTCCCAGAACACATGCACCCCTGCACTGCTATAGTGTCAATATTTCTGTCCCTCCCAAATTCACATGTTAAAATCCTAACCCTCAATACAATGGTATTAGGGGGTGGGGCACTGGGAGGCAATTGGGTCATGGGGGGGGGGTGAAGCTCTTATTAAAAGAGATCACAGAGAACTTCCTCCTTCCTTCTGCTACGTCAGAACACAAAAGACAGCTATGTATGAACCAAGAAGCAGAGCCTCACCACTCATCCAAATCTGCCAGCGCCTTGCTCTTGCACTTCTTAGCCTGAAAAACAAATGTTTTTGGGGCGCCTGGGTGGCTCAGTTGGTTAGGCATCCGACTTCAGCCTAAGTCATGATCTTTCCAGTCCCAAGTTTGAGCCCCGCGTTGGGCTCTGTGTTGACAGCTCAGAGCCTGGAGCCTGCTTCAGATTCTGTGTCTCCCTCTCTTTCTGTTCCTTCCCTGCTCATGCTCTGTCTCCCTCTGTCTCTCAAAAATAAATAAACATTAAAAAATAATAAAAACAAATGTTTTTGTTTAAGACCCCCATCTATCTTGTTGTTGTTGTTTTTATAGCAGCATGAATGGACTAAGGCATATGCCTATATACGTGCATACACATACAGACTCTAATATAGAAAGCATGGCTTTAATGCATAGAAATCTCTCCAGAAGAACAGTATTGTGTTACTGACAAGAGACCTGGAAGAAGAAACCATAATTAGTACAGATAAATAGGAAATAGAATGGATATATGGAGGAAAAAAACATGAGATAATAGGGACAAGTTGTGAGAAGATATGAATGTACGGGGGAAAGAGAATGACAAACATCAGAGAGAGGTCAGAGCAGAATCCAGAGATGGAGTCTAGGGCAACATGTACATAGAACCCCAAGGGTGCCTTAGTTTGTTACAAAGTTCAGAATAGAATTTAAATCTCATCCAATGGAATATAATTACTGAAATAACAAAAGGCATTTTAAACTATAAGACTATCTCAGAGATTAATGGCTGAAAAAGTGAGGAAGGCATAAGCTTGGTCCTTAAGGGTACAGCAGGGTTCTCTAGATCTAGTGGATTTCCTAAAATAAATGATATTGAGGATTCTGAAAGGCTTGATGGTGTGGTACCCAGGAGAGGGTATTGGGATTGGAATGGGCTGTTTATAAAAAACTGAGGGCAAAACGGAATGGTTTGGAGGTCCCTCAAAGGAATTAAAATGCTCCAAGTGTGTTCCATGTCTGCCTTTCTAGAGGAAACAGCGCAGTTGATGAAGGTGTGTCACCATTGCACAGTGAAAGTGAAGACAAACATCTTCCTTCATCAACAGGCCAGGTAGTGCACTCAAGAGCGCAGTAGGCGAGGAGGAGGGCACTCAGCCTTGGTGACTACAGCAAGAACATCTGGCCTGTCTTGAGGGTTCTCCTGCTGGGTTGTACAAACTCAAGACTATCTCCCCTTTTAGTATCGTGACCAGGCCCATTGACTTTTGTGATTCAAAACAGCCTAAGGATTCCCAGATGAGGCAATGGTTGCAACAGTACAAACCATGAGTTTAATCAACTCATGCAGCAGAGGAAGGTTGGGTCACGCTCAGAGCAAAAAGCTTCAAATTCAAAATAAACCAACATGGAAAGAGAAAGGCATCATTGTTTCAGAGGCTGTAAATAATGCAGCAATTTTCCAGGAAGAACCCAGTTTTTTAAGACCATGTTTGCAAGTTGAGCTGTGGGAAACTACATCATGAACAGAAAGCTAGTATTCTTATCTTTTAAAATTAAAAACTGTCTGAAATTCATATGTCACCGCATCCCTGAGGAGATAGGAACAGTTGATTTTGGTCTGCAACTTGATGCTTTGCAGTTTCTCAGACATGTGATGTGGAAATGTCCACTCCTATTTAAGGGGCTGGGACACTTACAAATGCCCCATTTAATTATTTCAGTAAGTTCTGTTCTTGCCTCTCACAAATTGAACTTTGTAACATTTGATTGGCAAAGCTTTTAGCAGCCAGTTTCTTAAAAATTGGAAATTCACCCTTGCTGGGCTCAGACACATTAAAATTATGACTGATGGAAGAATAAAGTACACTGAAAAGTGGCCGGGATTAAGCTGTAGGATGTTGGATGGGCATGAATGCCTGAGGATGCATTCGACGGATTCACTGGATCACAGCCCGAAGCAATGTAACATCACAGTAGAGAGCTGAGGAACAACTATAGCTGAGAGAATGTGCTAGTATGTGGCAGTCAAGGACAGGGTGACTTAGTTTGAGCAAAATTGCTGTCTACAGTATATGAGCACCATTCTTGAAATAGCAACAAAGCCTGTGGCATAGTCACGAGCAACAGATATTAGGACAATGCTTTAAGTCTTGCAAATGTGATATGGCTTCATAGTCAGATGTTATTTATTTAGCTATTCCTGCATTCAGGTAGAAAAATCATTGGTCCATTTTCTTCATTTTCAAAATAAATTAGTTTTAGGTTTGTAGAAGGACAGACACAAGTTATACAACCCTAGGATAACATTATTTGATGAAAAACAGAATTAGGATGGAGAAAATAAGACATATCCATGTTGAGTGAAATGGATTAAACAAAATGACTCTTAAATTATGAGGCAGACTTACAAATTGGTTTTGTGCCATGTGTTCCACAAAAAGTTTATAATTAGGGATATTGATAGATTGTAAAAATGTCCACTGGTTATTTCATAACCCCTTCCACGTCTTCGTCGTGCTGTCCCACATTGACTCTAGAACCTCATTATTTCTGGTAATTTGCATTGTCCGGTGAGACACTAGCAAGCGCAGTGTGAGCAGGACTTGGAAAGCATTTGCATATTGGGGCTTGCTCTCATGTTTCTACCTGGAACCCTGGGACTGCCATGTGAAGAAGCATAGACTAGCTCACTAGAACATGAAATGAGCCATCTAAGCTGAGGTCCTCCCAGACTAACAAAGTGCCAGGACATGTGAGTGAGACTGTCTTGGGCAGCCCAGTCCCAATTGAGCGGACTCTGAAGAACTGCCAAGCCAAACCACAGAATCATAAAAAAAAATCATGTTAAACAACTAAATTTGGATGTTTTTTTATTATGCAGCAAATGCTTATCATTACATCCTTTAATAATAATAATACTGATATCTACCAACAATTGAGAATTGAGGGGCTCCTATCTGATGTGCCAGGCACTACGATAGATGATTGCTATCTAACCTTTAAATAGGGTAGGTGTTCATAATACCATTTACAAATGGTATCATTTATGGGGCGCCTGGGTGGCTCAGTCAGTTAAGCGTCCAACTTCAGCTCAGGTCAGGATCTCGCGGTCCGTGAGTTTGAGCCCCGCGTTGGGCTCTGGGCTGATGGCTCAGAGCCTGGAGCCTGCTTCTGATTCTGTGTCTCCCTCTCTCTCTGCCCCTCCCCCATTCATGCTCTGTCTCTCTGTCTCAAAAATAAATAAACGTTAAAAAAAAATTTTTTTTTAAATAAAAAAACAAATGGTATCATTTATGTTGTGAGATAGGAATCTAGTCATGTGAATAGTAAATAACAATGTCAAGATTTATCCCCAGGTCTGCCAGATTATGAGTTCCATGCCCTTTCCATATTGCCAGGATGCTGATGGGGGCTTGTGTTGAGGAGGGGGGTGAGGCACAGACTTAGATGGGCTTCCCACATTTACTCCACATGGTAAAGCATCTCACACTCAACCGTAATCTCTTTGTCTAGTGCCTAGCTGAGCAAAAGCTTGAGTCAGGGAGATCACAGGACATGAAACTGAGTTCACACTGGATTCGTTAATACTAGATCTGGTTGGAGAGTTGTGTTTGCTCTGTGGGAAAAGAAGGGAATAGCTATTATAGAAAAATAAAACCGTTTCATCACAAATTCAGACCTTTCACTTAAGTAATGATATTTGATTAATTAGAAGTTAGAGCTCTATTATGTTATGAGGCCAAACCTTCTCTTTTATTATAATATATTTTAGCAATATTTTCTGGTATATGTATTCACAGAATACTGAGGATTCATAAAACTTCTATTTGGAGAAAACTCTAGACCCTAAAAGTGAGAGTTATTTTTCTTACAAAGGTCCAGGGGTTTGGATTATTTAGGAGAGGAGAGAATATGCAGGAATACAAATGATTATTCACTGTATTTTAAAAATAAATAATTTTATGTAAGTGAATACAAAACTTTTATTTAGGGGCGCCTGGGTGGCTCAGTCCGTTAAGCGTCCGACTTCGGCTCATGTCACGATCTCGCGGTCCGCGAGTTCGAGCCCCGCGTCGGGCTCTGGGCTGATGGCTCAGAGCCTGGAGCCTGCTTCCGATTCTGTGTCTCCCTCTCTCTCTGCCCCTCCCCCGTTCATGCTGTGTCTCTCTCTGTCTCAAAAATAAACGTAAAAAAAAAAAAAATTCAAAAATATTACTTAAATGAATTATACAATTTTATTTAAATGAATACTTAAATCAAATTATTTAAATAAATAAAATTAATCGTTGAATAGGACATTTATTTGAAGAAGGAAATTCCAACAACAAACCAGTCCATTCCTTTGCTTTTAATGCAACCCTTTATGACTCTTTTCGAAAGTTGGGACTCCATTTTTAATCTAAATCTCATTAGGCAAGTCTGTAAGAAAACACTCTTTACCCTGTAGGTGATAATGAAATAAAAAAGCCTATCTTAAGATGCTTATTTGCTCTTTTTGTAGGTTTAATGTATTTCCTTTTTCATTTATTAAATTTCTATCAACAACATATATTAAACCATGCCTTTCTCTGTACAGTAGTGATTTAAAAAGGGGTAGAGGAATATAAATCTGAAAAGAAAATATTAAAAGATATAAAGCTGTCTCAGTTCTCGCAAATACTAAGTGAACATAATGTAGTGTCAAAGAATTAGGTGGGATAAGCAACTAAAAATTTATAAACTCTTTACTATGACTTATCCCTGCAAACAGACATACACACATCAAAGAGATGATCATTGCTATGTTAATTAGGATCAATCTAACCACTATTACCAAGAAAAGTCTCCAGATCTCAGTCATTTAACAAAATAGAATTTTATTTCTCACTCACTTAAATTCTAGCTAGTTGCTCTAAACTTTAAAGGTCTTAAATTTCCGGGTTCTTTCTATTGCTTTCAATTTTTGCTGGCAAACCAGCCAGCTCTCCCTGAGTTTATATCTTCCCTGTGATACTTTGCTGAAGGAATAAAACAAGAGCAGGCGTACACGGTTTCTCTGACGCCTATCACTTCTCCAGGTACAGGAGGGATGTGATCTGCCTTCCAGTTCATCACCGGTGACAATTTCCCTGGATATTGTTTCTTAGTTTTCTTTTATCTGAAAATGCCTATTTTGCCTTCATTCATCCAGGATTCACTGGATTCTAGGTTGACAGGTTTTCCACCCTTTCTCCCCTACACACCTTTTTTTCAGCATTTTAAAGATGTTGTTGCACTGTCCTCCAGTCTCTATCATTTCTGATGAGAAGTCCGAGGTCACTGGAATTGTTGTTTCCCTGTGTGTGATGTGTCATTTTTCACTGGCTGTTTTCAAGATTGTCTCTCTGTCTTTGGTTAGCAGTTTGACTATGCTAAGCCTAAGTGTGGTGATATGTGCATTTTACTTTCTTGAGCTTTGGCAAACTTCTTAAATCTGTAAGACTTTGTCTTTTACAAAATTTAGGAAAAATTTGGCCATTATTTCTTCAAATATTTTATCCTGCTCTATTTTTCACCCCCTTCTGGGACTCTTGTCACACATGTTCTATTTTTTATATTGTTCTACAGGTGCCTGAAACTATTTTCGTTTTCTTCCTTTTTTTTCTGGTTTTCAGATTGAATAATTTGTGTTGATCTATCTTCAAGTTCATGACTACTCTGTCATCTCCCTCGCCTAAACCCATCCTGTGCATTTTTAATTTCAGATCTCCTTTCCAGTTCCAGAATTTCCATAGATTCTTATAGTATCTGTTTCTCTGCTAAAATTTTCTGTATTTTTACTCATTACAAGGATTTTTCCTTCACATTTATGAGCTCAGTTATAAGAGCTGTTTTGAAATTCTTGTTCACTGAATCCAACATGTGGGTCATCACAGAGGTAGTCCCTATTGATTCCCTTTTTTCTTAACAATAAATTATATTTCCTTGTTTCTTTGTATTTTTTAGTGTTTTGGGGTTTGAGTGGTTAAAGTGGGGACTCTGGATGCTATCATCTTGATTTGCTAGATTTTATTTTTATTTTTGTAGTAGTAGTTTGGTTGGACTCAAACTGAAAAACCCATTTCTTGGGTAGGAGGTTAAAATAACATTTCAGATCTTTAGTTATTAGTTATACTGCTTCGTCTCTTCCCCACATGTATGGTTCAGAGGTCAGCCAGAGACTTGGGCAGACTTTCTATACAGAATTTGAAGTTCTACCTCTCGGGATGTTTTCTTTCCGGGATTCCTTCTCACTTTGCACTGGTTGTGGTCACCCAAAATCTATCCCTAGGTTCTTCATCCTGGAAAATCTGTGGGTTTCCTATCAAAGTTGTAGTCACTCAGCCCATCACCAACTGGAAACTCTTCTTAGGCTAAAAGGCATAAAAATGGAAAATTCTTCTTGAGACCATTATCTTCTTACAGGTGTCGCATCCTTTTCAGAATCTGCCTGGTTTTGTTCGCTCTCTAGTGCATTCAGGTAAATGCTTTTTCGTTTTTCATGGTTATCTGAGGAAGGAGTCAATATGGTTTGGCCAATCTGGAAGCACAGGCATCGTTACCAAATGCTCTGCCCCTTCATAACAGGAGTCTCTATTTTCCAAACCTCTGATATCAGTTTCCTGTCAACATCAGAGCACTAAGCTAGGCTCCGCAGTTTAGGTTTTCCTACAGAAGCATCTCACTTTAGGGCATACATTTTTGTATTAATTAAGATAATACCAGACTGTCAGATCAGCTCCCTCAACTTGGTAGCTTAATACGATTTAAAAACTTTAGTTTTTCTCAGGTAACAGCACAGGGGGGTCTTCCTGTCGGGTGGCTTCCTTTGAAGTGACAAATCATGGACCCAGGCTGGTGCTTTCATGTAGATCCAGCATACTGAACATGTGTTCTGGAAGGCTCTCTCCATTCCAGCCAGCTGGTGAGGCACAGCCATGGGAGACGCCTGGAAGTGGTATGTCCTATTTCTGACCACATTCCAGTGCTTAAGACTCAATCTCACGGTAAAATTTAACTGTAAGGAAAGGTGGGAGATGCAGTCCCCATGTGTTACCAGGAGGAAAGAAGAATGGATTTGGACAAAAGATAGCCAGTCTTTTATAAAACAGATGGATACTTTTTTATTGTTTATCCCAGTTTGTGTGCTTTAGCTTTTCAGTGGGATTTCTTCAACTACTGTTCACTCCAACTACTTTTCACCGGCAGAGGTCATGGGGCCCAGAGAGGCACAACGTGTGTCTCGGTAGAATCACCAGTGAAGAACAGGGCTGGAGTGGAAGGGTCTGTGCCTGAGCACACCTCTGCATTGTGTGACGTTGAACAGACGTTTAGTAAAGCCATGGCTAACTACTGTGAGTTACACAGCTCCAAGAAGAAACGCAAAGGGGGTGGAAAGTGTGTATAAGGAAACCAAAATATGTGATTTCGGTTAAATATTCAATGTTTGGTTATTGTTGAGCGGATGAATCAGTGACTTATAGAAAAAATGACCTGGAGGGGAAGAATGAGCATCCTGGAAGGTGTATCCAGGCTGTGAACATGACTCATCATATTCTACTTTAAAGCCCAGGTCTGGAAGTGCCTTTTTCGTAGCCAGTATTGTTCTTGGCAAATGACCAAGTGACCAGCTTAAGCGTAGTAGTAGTAGTTCAGGCTGTTAGCAATTTATATACTCATAATTTCACATGGGTTGCTTTTAAAAGTAGCTGATAATGTTTCAGACTTTCTACAATTTGACTCCACCTGGCTGCTAAGTAACAAAATTACAAAATGGAAAAAAAATACATTCAGTTCACTTTAACTAGGCAAAAGGGCAAAACACACACACACACACACACACACAAAAAAAAACCCAACAAAAAAACCCCTTAACTCCATACTGTTTATTATAACATCTGGAAAATCATGTGAAATTTTACTATCTTTTATGACATCAAAATGGTGACAGTGAAATGGAGAATGGAGACATTGAAAAGTTTATCTTCTTTTGTAATTTGTAAAATAACCAATACCCTTATGTCCTTCAGGTATTCAAATTAGAGATTCTAATCAAATAGAACACATGCTATATTTATAAGGAGAAATAGATCCTATGACTGCATCTATTTTTCCCATTGTTTTTATGAAATTTGGAAAAATCCTGATGTACCTACAGGTCTTGTTAATGTGACTGTTACTTGGATTAGAAAGAAAACTTGTGATTTTTATGCTGTAAGATGCTCTATTGTCATCAATACTGAGGTACTTGCTTACAGCAAATAAACGTGTTGGCAATTGGGGGAAGTTGAATAAATGGTAGCTTCTGCTATTTGAAAAGTTCACAGTTAAAAGGAGACTTGAGAGAAATAGAAAGATATAAAATATGAATGTAAATTGTTGAACTATCAACTAACGATTATCCTAGAATAGACAGGGTCAGAGAAAGTACTGAAGGAATTGTGTCACTGAGTGCAAAGGAGGAGAGAAAATATTGAACAGCAAAGAGTTTATAAGGAAAGAGAATTTTCAAAGTCTGTAGATACCAAGGTGAGCCTAACAGAAAAAAAAAAAAAGATATTCTGGAGAGAAACAGAAAGAGCATTGTTCTTGGTAGGATGAGTCATTTAAGGACAAAAAAGCTTTGTAGAGTCCCTGGTACTTTTGGGAGAGCCCAAGAGAGGGGTAGGAGCAGTGAAGGTGGAATCCAAAAAGTGTTCTCACACAAGGTAAATTTTGAGGAAATAGGGACGTCGTGCTAGGGGGAGTGGTATAACTAAAATAAAGCCTAAGGAAGGAAAGAAGAGAAAATTGGACATTATTGCACACATTAGTAGATTATATGGAGAATTAGACCGAATGATCCTCTGTATGGCCTTAAGAAGATTATTATGTTGCTTGAAGCTCATAAGCACATCAGGGTTTAAATTTAGTGAATGAAGTTATAATAAACAAACAAATAAACAAGCGAACACTCTCCCTTAATGTGATGTAATGGTTTGATGTCAGTTAGAATTAAGTTCAAATTTTGATCCTATTCATTACCCAGTGCCTGGTTTGAGATGAATTCCCTTAGTTTTACTGAGCCTTGGTTCCTCATCTCTGTAACGGGGATAATAAAATTTCCTTTGCGGGGTTACTGAGAGCCGTAATGATTAAGTAAAGAACTTAGCAGGTGTTTGACATGTAAAAAAGCCTCAATAAGTGGTAGCACATTCTTTTTATTAAAATGGTAGGAACCCTATGCCCAGGGGTAGAGTAACTGAATTAATTGGTGGGAGTTAGTCTTTGTGCAGTGGTGCCTTTCTGAGCTTTGTATCATGCATATCATTTGACTAATGAAATATACTCTCACAAATAATTTAACCTCTTATGGCCCCTAACTCTTTATGGTTAAAAAAAATCTGAGTATAAATAAATAAATAGGTTAACTACTCCTTTGGTTTTTAGAGCTGGAGAATATGCCGGAGGGAGAGCCTAATTAAAGTCACTGGAGCCTTAACAACCAATCAATTATAGACAGAGAAGGAAGCAGGGGAAGAAAAAGAGGCGTGGGAGAGAAAGGAGGGGGGGAGAATCAGCCTTCTAAGAGTGATGCGTGAACTCCAAGATCATGGTCCAGTGGGCTGTGGAACAGCTTGTAATTTCTACCTCTACTTCTCCCAAGAGCAATAGTATCTCAGCACCTCACCTCCATCCCTGTAACTGGGAATTAATGCCATAAGAGAAATGTTTCCGCCAAGTTCTGATAATAAAAACAACTTAGCTTCTGATGATGTGCCATGGTTTACAAAACGCCTTCAGAACTATTATCTCACAGCAACTAGATAATACGTAGGACTGGTGTCCCTCATAATTGTAAAAATTACCATGTATGGAGAACAAGGCAAATGAGAATGTTTAAAAACAGCAATGTTGTAGTGTCCTGAATATTTACCATATCTTGGTCTATTTGTATTGTATATAAGGACCATCACATCCAATTTACAAGTCGAAAGAAATAGTACTGATGTTAAGTTTTCTATTTTTAAACATACTTCAGAGCATATTTCTCCTTTGCCTTCACTTCATTTAGTTTAGGGAAAAAATCAAGAGCTAAGCACAATTATCTGAAGCCATTCAACAGCTGAGCTAGAATTCATTCCAAATTCTTGGCTGCAATCTCATATTCATGACAGCAACCCTTCTCCTTAAGTTTGTTGTAAAATATGATACTCAACATGCTTTGGTCTGGGACCTAACTGACATCTGTAAGTGAAAGTAGAAAGATGTAAAATAAGTGAAAGATAATGAAGGTATGATTGACACCTAGGATGGGAGAAAAAGGGGGTATCTGCTCCCCACCCTCTATGGGTTCATATACATCAGTTCCCCGCTACATATTTTTCAGAATATTAGGAGATAGGCTACCTACAGCAAAGAGATAAGAAATGTAGGAACTATAATTTAAAAAACCTAAACAAAGTGTGACAACTTTTGGAAACTTGTTTAGCCTCTTGGGCCTCATTTTCCTAACTTATAAAATAGTGATAATTATAGTATCCATTAGAACAGATAATTCGAGTGTTTACTGCAGGGGGTTATGGTGCAGATTCAATAAACATTATGTGACCAACATTTGGATACTAGTAAAAAATAAGAGTTAAATAAATTTTGCCTCTTCCTCTTCTTTTTACTATTACTATTATTATTTATTGTTCTTTAATAAAAGAGACAATTAGGCACATGATAAGCCTAATCATTTGCTGCCTAATAATCCAAGTACTGGTATGCTCTGCTAGATTTATCATTATCTGCCAGTCATTCCCTCAGAAGTAGCTTCTTTTAAAAGAATGAAACAGTTACAAACATTCAGTAGCTATATCTTAGGCTTTTTTGTCAGAAGATAACAAGACCTCAGTCAGCTGTTTAGATATACATCCTGTGAAGTGTTTAGGAATCTCATTTTAAGTCTCTCATTATAAATTATCATGTTTATAGTCATTTTAATTCAATGATAATTGAAGACAACATACTAATCAACTATATAGCCTCCTGTTACTCTAGCTGATACTATAACCATATTTATGCTTAATCTTTTCATGTTCACATTAAGAACTAAAATGATGAATGCTTTTTTATTTGATGCTATCAGCACAGGGTTATTTTGCACTATCTTTTGTTGGGTTATCTTCCCCCATTGACCTGTTTGGCTTTTTAAAAAGCATGAAGGGATGCTTTTTGAAAATTTTCTTGGAGATTCTGAATTTGAATTCATAATGATTGCAAGCAAGTAATTTCTAAATATTACATGGAGATAGTTCTAAGTACTATGTACACAGCATAGTGACTGATTATGGCAATTGCAAATGTAGGGGTCATTTGGTGGAAGCTGGAATGAGAAATCCATTTAGTGGTTGCAGGTCACTAATTGATACCTTTGTAGAAAACTTATTGCCAGGGAGGTTCTTAGAGCACAAGGAAATGTCCCTATTGTGAACACTGTTCAAAGCATCTATTAATTAAGTGCTTGGAAAGCTTTGCTAACTTGGACAGGCCTCGAGACCTTCATTTTTGATCACTGACTTGGAAGCGTTGATTTCATTTCCTAATATGTTCATAAGGAAGCTGAATGGTTAAACCTGCATTATATTTCATTCCTCAGTAAAGAACCAGAAGGCAAAGCCGATTCAGGTAAAGTGTTTTTAGGGTGCCTGTGTAATAATATAATTAAAAGAACAATCAAGAAAAGCATCTGGCAGTCTTGAGTTTTACAGAACGTCAAAAAATATCACCCCTGACCTGGTAGCAGCCACACCCTGTGACCTTTTCTAGTCCTCCTCACATTCACCTTTTCTGAAGCATCTGGCCCAGCGGACTGCCTCCTCTGTCCTAGTGCTCTCCTCCTGTGATAGTTTTCACACCTTGCACTTCTCTTGCACTTCTTCAGTTCGGATTCTTCTGCTCTGGTTCAGTTTCTTCTTTGGTGATTGATTCTATTTAGTCCTTGGCTTCTCATCTGCCACCCCTCCCCCCATCCCATACATGTCCTAAAGATTTGTTTTTGTGTGAGTTTCCTCATCCCCTGTACTTCATTCCAGGGTGGGTGTAATGGGTTGAATGTTTGTGTCCCCTCAAACTCATATGTTAAATCCCTAACCCCCAATATGATAGTGTTTGGAGGTGGGGCACTTGGGAGATAATTAAGCTTAGATGAGGTCATCAGGGTGGTGGGGTCTCCCCATGATGGGATTAGTGCCCTTATAAGAAAAGGACGACAGAGACTTCTTACCATGCATGCAAGAAGTCAGGTAAGGACATAGTGAGATGGTGGCCATCTGTAAGCTGAGACATAGGCCATCACCAGGAACAGAATCTGCTGCCACTTTACCTTGGAATTCCAGACTCCAAGACTGTGAGAAGTAACTGTATGTTGTTCAAACCATACATTGGTCTATGGCATTTTGTTATAGCAGCCTGAGCTAAGATGGGAAGTAAATTGCATTCACTTCCAGCTTCAATAGTCAATGCGATGGGATGACTCCCCAGGAGAGAACACCACCCAGGCTTCCATTTCCAGCTGCTCTGTACTTTAGAGTCAACAGCCCTAAACAAGTCCTAGTAATTCCACTTCTCTGACTGGTTCCCTAACTTGATTACTGGGCTCCTTCTAACCCAGGTTCAAAAGTCTGGATGCCGCTACAAATTTTATTCGTCTGATTCATTATCCTTTACTCTTATTACCCCATCTAATCAGTTAGCAAAGATTATGGATTATGTAGGGGACTGATAATGTGCAATGAACATGTAATGTTATATCCTACATCCTTGTAATACCACCTTTGAGTTCACAACTTATTTATTCTGGTGATGGTGGTGGATGAGAGGGAGGTATTGAGAATACTTGAAATTGTCAGTTTAAGGTATATAATCTTTTCCTGTTTAAAGCAGTTCCTTCAAGTTCACAACAGTCTCTTTTGCAGAAGTGATCAGCTTTTCCATAGTTCATTCCTTTTCACTTTTGTAAGAAGTAGTCTTGATGTGACAGCGCTAGTCTTTAAGAGTATCATCAAAATTCCCTTTTAACGGTTAAGGGCTCAACATTGCCTTTTTATCGCTTTTTCATTCCTACTATTATAATTCTAACAATTCCTAAGTCAAATGTCTGTCTCTGGCTGAATAGGGGGAAAGTCATGTAAAAGTACGCTTAAGAGAAGAAAGCGTGTTAACACAACTCATAACATAACCCTGTTGAAATGATGTGCCTATGATGGCTCTTGAAGGCGATCCTCATTTCCATTCCTGCTTTTCTCTTGGACATCAGTGAAATTCCTCACATTGTTTACTGTGGATCCAGCCTCTCCCCCCAAATTCATCCCTCCCATTCTTACCCAGTCAATAGTCACAGTCTGTCACCACCCCACTCAGGTAGTTTCCAGAACCTGAGTGTTATCCACACAGAAAACCCAGGCTTATTTGCATCAAAGCCAAGCCTTCCACAACCTCACCTTACACTCTCATGCCCAAGAAATGCACTCGTCTCACACTTCCAATAATAGAGAGTATTCACTATTTCACACATGTGGAATCTGCATTCCTTACCCTGTACGTATTGACAGTGCTGTCCAGAATGAGTCTGTGCTCTCATAGCCACCTCGTGAAATTCTATAAATCCTTAAATGCTCAGCTCAAATGTCACTTTCTGCATTATTTCCGGATTTCCATCTCAGAAACGAGTTCCTTCCTCTGTTACTTTCTCTAGGCTCCTTTTGTATTATTTTCCACAGTATATGTTGATTGCAATTAGTAGTGTATACATCTTCTTCTTTAAGTTTTGATATTTAACTTCCTTCAGGGTAAGAGTCGGGGCAGATTTATATTTGGCATCACACAGAGTACCTAGACATATCAGGCCCTCAATGACTGTGAGCTGAATTGAACAATAAAAATGTTGGAGATAATAAAAGTCAAATTGTTGCATTTTATTATCCCTAGTACATTGAATCTATACCCTGGAGACTACATGGCTGGCACATTTTGTATTCCTTAAAATTATGCTTTCAATTCCCAGGAGTCTCTTAGATAAATAGAAAAATATTTATTTTTTTCTTAATGGAATAAATATAATGCCTTTATCAGTGAGATTAATAATGTCATTTCAGACTCCAAAGAAGTAACTTTGAAAACCTTGCCAAAATCTATCATGCTTTCTTTTTTTCTCATTGAGCTTCAAATTTGGGCTCTTGCTAAAAAAGGTAAAAGCAAATAATTTTTCCCTTCAGATAGATTTTAGGAATAAAACGAAATTCAGGTGGCCACTCCAAGCAAACGAGCTGACAGCAATGAAGAAGTCCCAGACAGAGCGGTTATTTCATTTTTGAGTTCAAGTGGCAGAGCAGTTACTGTATTATGTGAATCCTAAATTGGCATCTGGCAGCAAACAAGAATCGCTTGCAGGAAATAATATCCTTCATTTTCCTAAATGCCAGTCACCTCTGGGATTCAGTCTAAGTCCCTACTTTTATCTCTCCACAAGCAGGCCCCTCCCCCTTTCTTTTTCTAGGGCATAATAATGATGCTATGTATTATGCATTATGCCTTAAGGAAACTGAAGACTAGTAACACAGGCTATCATTAGCTCTCACCACTTCAGGATTGTTCCCAATAAAGTCTATAATCACCTGGGATGCAGCTGAACCAGGTAAGGTAGGAAAAATGGCTACTATAAAGCTGAAAATTATGATGCTCTTTGAGGAGACACATAAAGCACCCACCTATTTTATCAACTTATTTTTCAAAGCCTCTCTTTAGATGTTCAGTGACTTTCTTAAAAGAGTGATTTGCTCTCATTGAAAGAAAAAAAAAGTTTCCAAGCCTTCTGGTTGCAAAGATAGGCCCTTTTACTGTAAATCAATGTGTTGCTGTCTTGTTTGCTTTGGTGCAAGAAAGATGGGCACAGCCCAGAACCAATGGTGCTGCGTCCTCGCCTCATTTATCTTGTGGCTCCCTTACCAGAGCAGCCCCGTTTTAACCATGTCACTTCCCCTTTGCTGCCATTGTTACAGGGGCTCTGAAAACTGATACTTAAAGGTATAGAATGAGGTTATCTAATTTTCCTGGATGTCATGTGCAAAGATTGAATTAGCTACAGGTTCTCAGTTGCTGGCACTGAGAACCCAAACTCCTTCCATGTCATTATTTTAGTTACATTTTAATTTATCTATTTCCTTTTGGCCCCATTTCTCACACTCACCCCTTCCCCTTCTCTAGGCACATTAACACCCTGCTAACATGTTAGTCACATAGCTGTTTTTATATGTTCTTGTGAAACGTATTATTATGTTGTGTGCATGAAATTTAACTTTACATGGATGACATTGCAGTAAAGATCTCCTGTTATTTTTTCGCACAGAGTTATGCTTCTAATATCTTTCCATGTTGTTCTGTGTACATTTACTCATTACTTCTAAGGTTCTTTGTATTCTACTGATGCCAACTAATCCCACTGAGAGATACTTTGACTCCAATTCCCTGTCAACACAAAATATGCTGCAATAAAATTGCTACAAGAGCTTGTTTTGAGGATAGGTTGGGTATGTATAAGTGAAATTCCTTAGTACTGAGATTACTGGATCATAGGGTATGCATATATGTAATTCATCAGGAATTGATGAAAGATTCCACATCTTTTTCTTGAGTTATTTGATGTTTTATAGTTTTGTTGCTATAGTGAATGATGTACTTTTAAATCTATTTTCTAGATTACTTCTGGTACAAAGAAATGCTATTGGTTTCTATTAGTTTATCTGCAGTTACTTTGCTGAGGTCTGAGGTCTCATTATTTCAAATATTTTGTTGATTATGGTTTTCTTCCACCTAAAGATGATAGGTTGCACCTGGGTGGCTCAGTTGGTTGAGCGTCTGACTCTTGATTTTGGCTCAAGTCATGATTCCAGGGCTGTGGGATCGAGTCCCGTGTTAGGCTCCACATGGAACCTGCTTAAAATTTTGTCTCTCCTTCTGCCCCTCTCCCCCACTCCGTGCTCTCTCTTAAAAAAACTTTTTTTTTAATTTAAAAATGATAGTTTCATCAATTTATGCCATTTCTTACATCTCATTTGTTTTCTGGAACTTTTAGTGCTGGCTAGAATCTTTAATACTAAGTCAAACAGTAGTACTGAAAGAGTCTTTCTGTATCAAAAATATTTGTAATAGGCTTTTATTATATAGTCTTTATGAACTTATGGAAAGGCAATTTTATTTAATATTTTCCATGGGTTTGGGTTTTTAAATAATTATGTTAGTGTTGAATTTTATCATATGCATTTTGTGTATTCATATGATTAATAAGTATTTTTCTTCTCTAGTTAGTATTATGGCAAATTATTACACTTTTCTGCTGCTGAACTATCCTTGGATCTTTGTACTAATTAATCCTGATCATATGCATTTAAAATTTTTCTTATGAAATCAGTGTTTCATTTAACATGTTTACACTTGCATTTGTAAGTAAGATGGGGCTATAATTTTATTTTCTTTGATTTCCCTTATCTGGTTTTAGAATCAAGATTTCATCAGAGCTTCACAGTTAGTGAGGTAACTCTAATTCTTTTTAATTACTTTTCCCTCATTTCTGGAATAACTTGTGTATGATAGGAGTTAAATATGCCTTAAGATGTTGGCAGAATTATCTACAAAACCATAAAGGTTTGGGGCTTTTGGTGAAGAGCATATCTTTGCCAATCATAATGCTTTTTGGCTTATTCAATTTTGCTATTTTTTTCTTGTTTCAGTTTTTTTTTTTTAATCTACTTGATCTGCTTTTTAAAACATAATTGTCTAGGGATGCCTGGGTGGCTCAGTTGCTTAAGTGTCTGACTATGTTGGCTCAGGTCATGATCTCATGGTTTGTGAATTTGAGCCCCTCCCCCTCGCTCCGATTTCTGCTGGCGGTACAAAGCCTGCTTGAGATTCTCTCTCTCCCTCTCTCTCTCTCTCTGCCCCTCCCCTGCTTTCTCTGTCTTTCCCTCTCTCAAAATAAACAAACTAAAAAAAATTATTGTTTACATTATTCTCTGACTAGTTTTCTACTTCTGTTAGTCTGTGGTTATTTCATCATTATTATTCTATACTTTTATTTGTAAATTCTTTCATTTTTTACCACTTAAAAAAACCCTTGATGCTATTAAACTTTTCAAGAATCAGTCCCTGATTTTGTTAATATTCTTTGGTTTGTTCTGTATCTTATTAATCTTACTGTCATCTTATTATCTTTTTTCTTTGTTTGAGTTTACGGTCTTGCTCAGTTTCTATCCTTTTTAAATTTACTGATAAATTTATTTGGAATTAAACTTTGTTGTAATTAAAGCTTTAACATCATTTTTATCTCACAATTTTTGTCCGTTAGCATTTTCATTGATATCCAGTTCTAAGCATTTTTTAGTTTCCCTTTATAATTTCCTTTTTAACCTAATGGTAATTAAATGAAATGGTAGTTTTCAACTATATAGAATAGTTGTTAATATTTAATATTATTGAATTATAAGCAGAGAACATAGTTTGCATGACATTGATTCCTTGGAATAAACTGAAGCTTTCTCTATATGGACTTTTTACTTTATTTTCTATGTGTGTGTATAAAATAAGCATACTCTTTCTCTCCTTTTTCTTTTGGTTGAACAGTTTTATATTATCCAATAGCCTGGTGTATTAATTGATTTGCTCAGATATTTGATACTGCTGTTTATTTTTGTCTGCTTGATCTACAGATTTCAAAGGCTATATTAAAAGGTATATTTATGAGATTAGTCAATTTCTCCCTGAAATTCTGTCAATTGTTTCTTTATAGTTTAAATTATATTATGTACCTGTATACTTATAAGGAGTATATATTCCTGATCTGTCTTTCCACTTACCAGTTTATAACCTCCCTTTTTGGCTCTTAAAATAATTTTCTTCTTAACTGGTAAGGTTGCTACAAAAGATCTTTTTGGTTCATATTTACCTGGCATATTCTTTTTCAAATTTACATTTTCAATCTTTCTTTGCCCTTCATTTTCAGTGTGTCCACTGCAGAAAGCATACTATAGAATCTTAAAGGAAAAAAACACCTGTATTCTTTGTCTTTTAACTAATGATCATAAACTATTTGTATCAAAAAATTTATCTGAAGACTCATTTTTGCTACTTTTTTCATATTTTCTACTGTTGCACATTTTTTTCTTCTTTCCTGCTTTTCATTGGGTCAATCAAGTTTTCTTTTTAAAGAATTATACATTAAACTTTGTTTTTATTGTAGTTGCCTGTAAGTTCCACACTCATGTTTCTTCACACATGTTAATTACTTAAACATATGAATGCTTAGGTACCTCTATTTATATAATACATACATTTCAGCACAATCTCTCCTGCTTTTGATTTTTGTCTGCCTGTGTTGCCATTTTCTAGAATTTCGATTCAGAGTTTTTAAGAATTTCTATTATCTTTTTTTTTTAACCTCTGCTTTCTTTGACAACAATGTTTGCATTGGGATTTGGGGTATTTTATCATCCTTATTTCCTTTATCTCCTCCAACAACCTCCAACATTTATTTCCCTTCTCATTTCATTATTTCCTGCAAAAGCATTTTTAAAGTGAACTGTTTTGTGGCAAATCTTTTGAAGACTAATTTGCCGGGATCTATTTTATTATACCCTTCCATTTAGGTAATAATTTGGCTGCACGTCAAGTTCTAGTTTCAAAATTATTGTACTCTAAAATACTGTGCCATTGCCCTTTTAATCTACAATTCTTACTGAAATGCATGATATCAGTATGATTCTTTTTTGAGAAACTACTCTTTCTCTTTGGAACTTAAATGTTTTCACTTTGGCATTTCTTAACATCACTGTCTTGGATCTAAGCGTGAGGCCTTCTTTTTGACACTTTATGAGTACTTCCAAACGCAGGTCTTTCATTCTTCAATCTGGGAATTTCTGATAGTGTTTCATTCTATCCATTCTTTTGTTCTCCTAGGAATATTTAATTTCTAGATTTGGCAATTTTATGTATATCTCTGCGATTATTTTCAATGTTTTCTCTCTTTTTTTCTTTGCTCCTGTCATCAGACAGTTCCCCATTTTGATATTCCAGCTTGCTAATTATCCTACCTGTGGGTTCATCCTGCTGTTTTCCCACTCAACATGTTTCATAATTTTTCCATCCTATTTTTTTATACTTACTACATTACATGGTTCCCTTTTAAAAATAACTTCTTTTCTCTGTTTTATATATGAAAATGCTATATATGCTATCACATTATCATATTATATATGTTGAATACTTCCCCTTATCTTTTAAGTATATTTACCACATTTCAGTATATTGTACCTTGTATTTTGGAGGAAAGGGAGGGGATGAGCCGTAGCAGAGAGAATTCAAATACCACAGAATCACTGTTGAACAGTCTGATTTGCTAATTTTGGTCAGGTAATACCTCTTAAAAATGGGTAGCAATATAGAAGTACTGTTTGGTTGTGTTCTACCAAACCTGGGTTGCGGGTGCTGGGGATGGCGGGGTGAGGGTTTGATCTGGAGCTGGTACTGAATGTATGCGGGCAGCTGGTCAGCCTGCACCGGTCTGAATCAACGCTACATCCCCGTGGGGCTTCTGATGTTACACCTTCAGTGATTCTACCAGGCCAGCAAGACAGATGCAAAAGCAGAAAAATAAATAAAAGGTGTAGTTTCACGTAATGAAATAAATCTCAGAGAAAGTAAATTATTAAAGGACTTTAGAAATGATGGTCATCGAAAGCTTCTCTGAGAAGGTAACATTTGAAATGAAGCCACAAGAAGAAGAAAAAGCCAATAATGTGGAACTCTTACAGGAACAGGTTTCAGGTTGAGGGAAGAACACGTGGTAAGTCCCTGTGATGAGAAGAAACTTTTCATATTCAGGGGATGTTGGAGCACAGTTAGTAAGCAGGAGATGTGAAAATGAGTTTTCAAGCTATTCAGAAGCAAGACCAAGATAGGGTTTTAAGTGTCAGGGCATAAAGTTTCAGTTTTATTCAAAGTACAAATGGAAGCCACTGAAGGGTTTTAGGAGGTCTTGGCAAACCATGATGGTGTCTGAAGTAGGCTGGTTACAATGAAGATGAAAGAAAGGGCAGCCGTTTAAAATATAATTGTCGAATACAGTTTCTAGCATAAAATATTTATTGACATCATCTTTCATGATTTCTTTTTTTTCAGCTTCATTTTGTTCTGGAAAATTAAATCAATGTCTTCAGCATTTCAGACTGCTGATGTTTAATCTAGATGTTCTTTCATTATTGTCTGCCTGTCTGTCTTTCTAAAATCTTTATACATCACATCGCCCTGATGATAAATGATTTACATTGAACTCTCAATGTTTCTCAACTTCATGTATGCATTCAGGCATAGAACATAAATATTTTAATCAGGTAAAGGACTGAATTTCTTCGAGTTCAGAAGGCTCTCCCTTTATTCATCATAGACCTTCTCACAGTTCACATAGTCACATGGTTTTCATCATTGCTCTCAATCCTATACCACCTTTCTTCACTCTACTTCACCTCAAGAAATGGACACAATGCCTCTTTTGGCAGCTCCCAGTGTAAAAAGACTTTTTACCAAAAGAGAATTATGATGCCAAAGTGGATAGTTATATGTGCATCAGACATCAGGGTTCCTAAAGTCAATAAGCACACTGTATCACAGAGAATCCCTAAAGGGTAGTTGCTTGGGATCTGTGGGCTAGCCAATAATGCCAGTCATTTTCCATAATGAGTCAAACTAAATGACCATTCTGGTCCTTTCCAAAACAGGGTCATGTTCCATGGTGGTGTTCTGCACCTTCTACTAGTAACAGCTAACAGTTTTTAATACAGTCATTTTGCTAAAATAATTTAAAGTTCTTCACTAGGCAACACTGTACACTGAGATTTTTAAAAAATGGGACTATACTATACATGTTCTCTTATCTTCTGCTTTTTATTTATTTTGTTTTTTAAAATGTTTATTTATTGAGGCTCCTGGGTGGCTCAGTTGGTTAAGCATCCGATTTTGGCCCAGGTCATAATCTCATAGTTCCTGGGTTCATGCCCTGCATCCGGCTCTGTGCTGATAGCTCAGAACCTGGAGCCTGCTTCAGATTTTGTATCTCCCTCTCCCTATGCCCCTCTCCTGCTCATGTCCTATCTCTCTCTGTCTCTCAAAAAGAAATAAACACTAAAATTAAAAAAAAATAAGATATTTATTTTTAGAGAGAGCAAGAGTGAGTGGGTGCGGGGCAGAGGGAGAGGGAGACAGGATCTAAAGTGGGATCTTGTTGACAGAAGACAGCCTGACACAGGGCTCAAATTCACAAACTGCGAGACCATGACTTCAGCTGAAGTCAGATGTTTAACTGACTGAGCCATCCAAGTGCCCCTTATCTTCTGCTTTTTAAAACATGACAATGTATTATGAACCTTTTAAAAATCCCAGTGAATATATTCTTAAAGTATTATTTTAAATAATAATAATGATTATACTCACAATAATAGTTTTTGGCCTTTTTTTCTAAGTGCTTTACATTATCTATTTAATTCTCATAATTTTATGATGTAGGCACTGTTGCTATATCCAAAGCTACATGATTAAAAACCCCACATTTATCAACTTTTTTTTTTTTTTTTTTTTTTTTTTTTGGGACAGAGAGAGAGACAGAGCATGAACGGGGGAGGGGCAGAGAGAGAGGGAGACACAGAATCGGAAACAGGCTCCAGGCTCCGAGCCATCAGCCCAGAGCCCGATGCGGGGCTCGAACTCACGGACCGCGAGATCGTGACCTGGCTGAAGTCGGACGCTTAACCGACTGCGCCACCCAGGCGCCCCAAAAACCCCACATTTATAATTTCTAATAATAATGTTTAAATTTACAAAGTGCTTATACTGTGTTGGTCATTATGATGATTGCTTAATATAAATTATTTAATCTTTTTCCTGATAATTTTATGAATTTGTCTCATTGAATGGGAAGACTGTTCATAGAGGTAAAGTAACTTGACCAAGCCAATTAGCAGTAACATAACTTAAGCCCAGGTAAAAAAAGATGAGTCTTTATGAAATGTTAATAGTAAATCATTTCAGTGCCCAAGTGCCAGGAAATTGGATCCTAAACAGAACCCAAGGTGTAATTTGCTGTCTGGTTCTTGGGAGTTTTCTGGAATGTGAAAAATTAGTGTTGTCAAAACCTGAAAAATAGCAGAGTGATTTCCTGGTTATTGTGCCTCTTCCTACCCCCCCCCCCCCCCCCCCAAGAAGAAGATCCATTCTCTTCTCTTTCCTGTTCTGAGCCGAAAGGTTGCCCATCTGGTTTTTCCTTGGAGTTGGTCCATGGAAGAAACCAATAGAAGATGGAGGAAGGGACAGAAAAAAATCAAAGCATTTCGTCCTCTCCCTTCCTTGATGACAGGTCCCTGGCAATGGCTGTGGCCTCCTACACTTACAGCTTCTGCCCTGGCAGCTCCTTCAAGTTGACTTTCTCACTGATTTCAGGAAGTGCCTTTTCTCCTTTCAACCCAAGCTGGCACGATGGCATCCCACTCTTGCCAGTCTCTGGAAGCCTTGTCATCCCTTATTGTGCTTTTAACCCTGCTTACCCCTTCCATAAGTAGTCCCTTCACTGGGGTCTTTTTATATAAACTTTAAAGAATGAGTTCTGTTTCTTACCTGGGTCCCGATCAGTTAAAAGGAAAAATAAAAAGTGAACTAGGCTGATCAGTAGATTACATTTTCCAGTGACAGAGATAATGAAGACAGGATATTTTGACAATGGTGCTTGGAAGTTGTGCTGGCAGCCAAAATGAGAAGTATCTGATTGTGCAGAAACAATAAAAGAGAAACAGCCAGAGATTCCAAGGATTCACTTATCAGCAGTGGCATCCATAAGGCATGGAACTTTCACTTTCATTAGGAACGGTCAAGTAGGGTCTAGCCACTATAAAAATATGGACCCAAGAAAACGGAAATGTTGATTAATAAAGATCCTGTGCATACTCCATAGAGACATTCTTACCCTTTGAGCTGGAGGAAGTAATGGATTTTGCAATATAGCTGGGAGAGGTGAACTATGGAATTACAAATCCTATCCCCCTCTTCCCTCACCTCCCTCAGGCTAGCAGTGGTGGTGGAAACCCCCCATCACATGCTAATGCAGCACTATTGTGTTGCTGTGGTAGGAAAAAACTAAAACTGTCATTTTCATTTAAATTCTCAGGAGACCTCAATCTAAGATTTATTGGGGCTTCCTTTCTAAGCAACAAGTTTGGGAACTCATATCACTTTGTCTTGAAAAATGTTTCTTTGATAATTGACTATATTATAGAAAGTATTTCCCTTTATACTTGAGTTTAATTTTTTGTATTCCCTCATAGCCTTGCGCAACAAAAAGTTTGGTTGAGCACTGTAGCTGTACCATGAATAAGTTCTTTGATGCCTATGTGGTTTTGCTTAAACTCATGGAAATGTCCTATTTTCTCCCTATCACCCCAGGCAACCTATTGGGCAGATGCCTACTGTCCTTTCAAGATATTGCTCAATGACTAACTTGGCAGGAAGTCATTCTTGACACTCCCCTTCCCAATCTCTCCAGGTAAAATTCATCACTTTTCTGTTGTCACTACTGGCCACCGTATAAAGTGCCTGTAGGAGAGACAAAACTACTTCTAGCCATCTTAGGTTTATGGAAATGACTCTTTAACAAGAGAAAAAAAACAAATAGTTTATTAGAGTCGGTAGTATGTATCAGGTGGGTGAAACCTAAACTAAAAGTAACTCAAAATGGTGGCCTAGAATTCTACCTTATATAGCACCTTCAACAAAGAACAGAGAACAGTAAATTTATAGAGAAAAGGTAGGACAAAGAAAAGCAGTTATAGGCTTCCAAGGGCAGCAAACTGTGGGAAGGAAACTAATGGAGTATGGTTTGTTTGCAGATCCTCTGGTACTGTCTCTAGGTTGGTAAGAGTCTGTCTCCAGTCAAAGTTGAATTTATATCCTGCCCTTAGGCAGAAAGGAGAGAGATTTTTCTGCGTTTGCTGCTGTTTAATTGCCTTGAACTCAAAAATCATTTTTATGTCAAAAGTATCCCTTTCACCAATTTTTAAAAGTCTCTCTCATGTACCTTTTGTAAGCTCCTGGAGGGCAGGTTCATGTCTCATTTGTCTCCTTCACATTTATTACAGTTGCCTCATCAGAATCTGCATATAATAATGATCTTTGGGTGAATAAGTAAACATCTTTTTAGTCCAACACAGGATGTGAAGAGCAAGTAAGTTTTTGGTCCAACTTTTTCTAGAATTTACAGTTACTCCCCTTTTAACATTATAGGAAAATCTAAGAATAATTGATGCTTCTCTTAATTGCCCACCTTATATTCATTTTTCCTTTACTGATAAACACAACTCTAATTTTTGGAAAAAAGCAACGTATTGTGTTTAAAATATTCCTTTCTGTATTCATGCTTTCCAGATCTAGCTAATGTGATATAAGTGGAGGTATTTATTGGAAATTTTCTGTTAGCTTAGGTACTAAGTTTCTGTTTCTCTCTGTCTCTGTCTCTGTCTGTCTGTCTGTCTCTCTCTCTCTCTGTCTCTCTGTCTCTGTGTCTCTCTCTCTCTCTCTCTCTCTCTCTCACACACACACACACACACACTATCAATTGGTATAAATTTTTGCCACTCCATCTTGATCCTTCTTCTTCCCTCAAACATAGATGTGATGCCTAGAAATATAACAGCCTTCCTATCTTCTGTGTCCAGAGATAGAAGTAGTCTGGTTCTTTACACATCAGTCCTACACAACTTTCAACTCTATTCCTTGTTATAGGAGATTAAAAAAAATCTTTACTTGTCTGAGCCATTGTTTGTCAGATTTCTGTAATATGTAGCTGAATACAATCCTGAACAATTCAGCAATGTAAGTCTCTTGATAGCTTTTATTAACTTTTCACTTGTCATTGATTCTGTGGACAGGAAAATGGCTATGGGCCAAGATGCAGAAGGTTAACAGATTCCCAGTTATTCTAAAATAATTTCAAGCATTGAGTCAGCTGTTCCCCTTCTTTTTAAAATTATACCTTAATGATTTGATTGCTTTTTTAGATAAACTTTATGTATGAGCACCTCTAGTGATGACAGCTTTAACAGCATGAACCAAGAATGGCCTTAAGAGACAAATGATTCTAACTGTTGTTAGAAAAGAGGTGCTCAGTAGCACTATAAGAAAACTAAAAGCATATTCTGTAACAGACACTCCCTAACATTGAATGGATTACTTTTTTTTTAATTTATTTTTTTAATTTTGTTTTATTTTTTATTTTTTTAAATTTAAATCCAAATTAGTTAGCACATAGTGCAACAATGATTTCAGGAGTAGATTCCTTAGTGCCCCTTACCCATTTAGCACGTCCCCCCTCCCACAACCTCTCCAGTAACCCTCAGTTTATTCTCCATATTTATGAGTCTCTTCTGTTTTGTCCCCCTCCCTGTTTTTATATTATTTTTGTTTCCCTTCCCTTATGTTCCTCTGTTTTGTCTCTTAAAGTCCTCATATGAGTGAAGTCGTATGATTTTTGTCTTTCTCTGACTAATTTCACTTAGCATAATACCCTCCAGTTCCATCCATGTAGTTGCAAATGGCAAGATTTCATTCTTTTTGATTGCCGAGTAATACTCCATTATATATGTATATGTATATAAATATATATATATTTATATACATATACATATATATATTGTGTGTATATATACATATACATATATATACATATATACATACATATATACACATGCATATATATACATATATACATATATACATATACATATATATACATATATATACACATATATATATTGTGTGTATATATATATCACATCTTCTTTATCCATTCATCCATCGATGGACATTTGGGCTCTTTGCATACTTTGGCTATTGTTGATAGTGCTGCTATAAACATGGGGCTGCATGTGTCCCTTCGAAACAGCACACCTGTATCCCTTGGATAAATGCCTAGTAGTGCAATTGCTGGGTCGTAGCGTAGTTCTATTTTTAGTTTTTTAAGGAACTTCCATACTGTTTTCCAGAGTGGCTGCACAAGCTTGCATTCCCACCAACAATGCAAAAGAGATCCTCTTTCTCCGCATCCTCGCCAACATCTGTTGTTGCCTGCGTTGTTAATGTTAGCCTTGAATGGATTACTTTTAAATAACTCTACATATTTAGAAAATTTATTTGGTTACCTCGATAGTAGATATCATGGGTCAATAAGCCATCTCGCCTTCAGGTTGGTGGTTCTGATGCTTAGCTTCAATTCCTCATGAGGATGCTACCAAGATTATTCTATGGCTATGGCACTATTACAGTAACTCATGCTCTGAAAAGAATTCAGGAAAACACACTGTCCTGTTCTCCAGTGTGGAAGTTTATGGACTCCATCAAGCAATTTGCCTAGAACTTATTCAAAGAAGTGTTTTTAGGTAAAACCTGGTTGTCCCTATGGGAATTCTTACTTCTGTGAAGAAGTAATGCAGTCTTTCCCCTGGTGAGATAACTTCATAATCCACTGAATAGCTCTCCCCTCCTTTTAGCTGGTTTTCATACTTATGCTTATGGATCTACCTTTTCAGAATACTGTTGGCATCAGTTCCCTGTCACAGAAGCAACCTAAAATAGTTTGCTGCAATAAAATGACTCTAGTGCCTAGAGTAAGTGTTTATTAATATAATTAGAAAGTGCTCTTTAGGGAGGCTTGTTTACAGCATTGCATGGAAGTTTGTCCTTTTTCCTGTTTCCTGTGTTGATGGATCTTGCAGAGTAGTGGCTCCTTCTGTCTCTCTCATTTTTGCTTCCTAACTTCTTGAATCTATATTATAGAATGCTAACAGCTGACTGGTCCAAAGTTTAATTTGGGTTAGAAAACTCCAGTCAGAGGGAAGTGCTTCTAACTCATTCATTCAGGAATCCTCAGTTCAATCTCCCTTGGATAAAGTTGAATAACCAGCTGCATATTTGAATCTCATTAGCCTTGGCTGAGATGTCCTTTCATATGAGTCCCTGACTTCTAAGAAAGATGAACGAGAAATGGCCACATAAAATTCATCTTGGTGACTGTGGTAAAGCTGATGACAAGGACACTTTCTATTAAATCGTTGAAAGAGTCATTGTGGTCTGTTTATAATAGAATCCATCCTCCTTCCTATTTTTTTCTAACAGTAGTCAGCTTGTTAAGGTATTCAGCCATATTCCATGAAGTACAAAAGATGAAGGCAGGATTCCTCCTCCTTTTCCTGGTACCTAGTGATATAAGGAAAATATACCCCAATTTGGGCCAATGAGACATGAAGAGAGGTTTCCTAGAGGTTTCTAGAATTGGTCTTATTATTTAAGCTAATTCAAATTGGTCTTTTTAGTACTTGTAGCTGAGGGGATTCTAACTGATGAAGTCACTGCTTATTTTCTAATCAATTTCTTTTGAAATATACTAGCAGGAAACACTTTGTATTAGAGCTGTGTAGCTTATCTAGTTTATTTTGACCTCCAGGAAGACTAGAGCCAATTTTATGTGCAGTGACAACAACTATGTTGACATTTGGTATAAGCATAATTCTTCAATTTTCTCTTTTTTATCTAAATGAGCATATGTTGTGTTTTGTAACCCACATTTTTGGAATAATAAAAACGTATAATCTTATATAGACTTAATATATGAGAGATAATTCTAATTAAACACTATTTCTTCTCTAAGTCGATAGTCTTTTTTTTTCACATTTATTTATTTTTGTAAGACAAAGAGAGACACAGCACGAACAGAGGAGGGGCAGAGAGAGACACACACTAAATCGGAAGCAGGCTCCAGGCCTTGAGCTGCCCGCACAGAGCCTTATGCAGGGCTCGAACTCACAAACCGCAAGATCATGACCTAAGCCGAAGTCAGACACTTAATCTACTGAGCCACTCAGGCGCCCCTAAGTCAGTAGTTTTTAAACTGTTTTGTGGGCTGCAGATCCTGTTCTATAAAGAAAATCTTTCACTGAATGCCAATATATACAATGAAGTGGAAATATTTTTGGTTAAAGCTTAGGCAATAGGCCAGGAGTCTCACCCTATTAACCCCATACCATATCTCCTTACTTATACATAACTTTCTCAGTCTTTCTGGAAATTTTGGAAAATCCTTATATTTTCTGTTTCTTTCCTCAGTGCTGATGCACCATTTCCCAAAGATATTTGAACTATAATTAAACTTTTAGTGTTCATCTTGAAATCATTATATATGATCCTCATACAACTATACTCTTAAAAGGCCATGCTTTTCATGTTCCACATAAAGACAACTGATCGACCTGAGTACTGCAGTTCAAATGGATGTAGACTATCTGCTGTCAAGGCATTAAAATAGCATCTGTAAATAGATTTTTACCTATTGAGCCTAGATATGGGTATTCTAAGAGAGATTATAAGCAAAGCATATACCCAGAAATCTAGCTTTTATTTTTATCTTCTTCACTCCGTTCCAACACTCTACCCTGTAGATATCAACTTTTTTTAAATTTTAAAACCTATTCTTTCATTCTTTGCTTTTATTAAAATATAAGTGTGCACACATACGATTGTGTGTATATGTAAGGGCTTCAGAGTTGTCATCTAAAGTATATTTCAGATACTTTTCTCTCTCTCTCTTTTTCTTTTCCCCACTGAACAATATATCCTGGAGATTATTTCACAAAAGCATATATATTCCCCATTTTTTTCTATAGCTACACTAGCCACAAGATTTTCCATTGTATGGATGTTTGTTCTTCTACTGATGGACACTTTGTGTGCTTCATTCTGTTGCTTTCACAAATAATTTGGCAATTACTATATGTGTATATGGCACATATGTACCTTCTGTATATCTCTTTGCTAAAATTCCCAGTGTGTTTTTCAGGTAGAAGTAAAATTTCTGGGACATACAGTAAACGCATACACAATTTTGGTAGATATTGCCAAATTTCCCTCCATGTATCTTTCTGCATTGCATCAGCAATATATGGGAGTGTTCACTTCCTTACAGCCTTTACAAGAGAATATATTGTTGAAATTTTGGATATTTGTCAATAAAATATGTGAAATATGGTAACTCAGTATAGTTTCAATATGCATTTTTTCTTTTTAAGACCAACACTGAGGATAATTTTATATGGTTAAAGTCCATTTGCATTTCTTTCACTGTAAACTATTTCTGTAGCTCAGTTTTCTACAGCTGTTGGTGCTTTTCTTGTTTATTTTTAGAAGCTCTTTATGTATTAGCAATATTATCCTTTCTGTGTGATACAAGTTGCAAATATTTTCCCATAAATATTATTTTTATTTTGATTATTTTTCCTTTTCATGTATTTTTAAAATTTTATGTAATAAAATGTATTTTTCCTTACCTCTGGATTTTGTGCCAAACTATAAAATATTTCCATATAACAGGTATACAGAAAAATTCACCAAGCTTCTTTGTATTACTTAAATGACCTCATTTCTACAAAGAAATCTCTAAATCATCTGAAATTTATCAGGTACTTTTTTCCACCATTTAAAAAAATATATATTTTCTGACTAAAAATGCTGCCTTTATTGTAGGCCAAGTTTACACATATAATTGGGTTTATTTCTAAATTTTATCTTCTGTTTCCTTAAATATCTTCACTAATAGCAGATTGTGTTTCTATACAGACTTAATAACATGTCTTAGCATTTGATGGGATTAGTCCCTCTCATTGCTTTGCTTTTTGCGATGCTTCTATTTCTCCTTGTATCTCCTACAACTTCTGCCTTATAAAAGATGTTGCTGCAGCATTGGATGTATAAAGATTAATTAAAATTATTGTGATTTACAGTCTTTGGCATCATAATGTGGCCTTGTGTCTCTTAGCACATTTATTTTATTCTGAATTCTATCTTATCAGATATCAAGATTGTAACCCTACTCCTATTTTATTTGCATTTGTCTCATATACTTTTGTCAATCCTTAAAGCCAAAAACAAAAGCATTTTTCTGGATTGCTTTCTTCAAGATGTGTGATTTTCTTTGGTTGCCAATCTAAAAATTTCTTTTTATTTATATACATATATATACACAAACACATCAATCATATATAATTTCTTATACCTATTTGTATGTATATATATCTTATAAAAATTTTCAGATTGTATAAGTATGTGTATATATGTATCTGTATATCTATATTTTCTGTTCTACCATATTTTTAATGTTATATTAATATTTATACAAGTGTTTTATATAAATAGTCTATCTTTGGGGTGCCTGGGTGGCTCAGTCGGTTAGGCATCCGACTTCGGCTCAGGACATGTTCTCATGGTTGGTGGTTCAAGTCCCGCGTGGGGCTCTGTACTGACAGCTCAGAGCCTGGAGCTTGCTTCTGATTCTGTGTCTCCCTCTCTCTGGCCCTCCCCTGCTCACGCTCTGTCTCATTCTCTCTCTCAAAAATAAACAAACATTAAAAAAAATTTTTTAAAAATTGTCTATTATTCATGGGTTTTTTCCTCTTTCTCTCTTTCAAATATATATTTTGGTATTTAAATAGATATTTGGTATTTGTATTTTGATAATAGGTTTTAATTTTTTTAATGGGTACTTTTGTATCAATATTACCATATTAGACTCATAGTTTTCTCTTGACCCAACAGCCTTTTTCTTTTTTGGCTATTGCATACAGATTGCTTATGATTAACACTATAGAGATTAGATCTATTAATTTTATCTTTTCCCTCTGCTGTCTTCCAGTATGCAATTTGAAGTAATATCCCTTTATATCTAGTAATCTTTTTTATACTTTCTTTTGCCTTCCGTCTTGCTTTGATAATTGTCATACACACACACACACACACACACACACACACACACACACACAAACACACATATAGAGAGATAGAGTATAAATCACACACACAATATATATATACATATACATATATATGTATGTATATGTATGTATATGTATATGTATATATATATAATTTTTTCCTTACTTAATCATCATTTATCTTAGTGTCAAGGGAAACATGTTTTTAATGTTTATCATGAGTTCTTAAATTGATGTTTCTCCAGTATTTTTAGTTGTTGGAAACTGATTTTCTAGTAGATTCCTCCACAGGAGTTCATGAGAATATGAACAATATTCACAGCCATATTTTCTATGGCCTTTACATCTGACAGTCAGTTTGGCTGAATATAAAATAAATCCTCAAACTTAAATTCTTTTCTAAAGTAGCTAAATTTATTATACTATTATCATTTGGCACAAAATGATACTATTAGAAATATGATGTAAATCTACTTTTTTGCCCTTATTAGTGATTTGATCCTTTATGGATATCTTTACATTTAAAAAATTTATTTTTTCTTCCTTTAAATTTTTTGTTTTTGGTAAGACCAGTAGTTTTATAGAATATGTTTCATGTTTGACATTTTGAGTATCAATTTTTCCTAGCTATGTGGTATATCATTTTAATATATTGTCTCAAGTATATTTTATTTAAGGAAAAGTTTTTTTACGTAAAAAATTTTTTAATGTTGTTTCTGTTTCATTGCTTTGGTTTTCTTCTCGGGGGACTTCTACTGTGCATATATTAGATTTTTCTCTGAAACCCTTTAATCTCTTCATTTCCTTTTGAGTTTCAAATTTTCTTTACAAAAAAAGCCAAACAAACAAACAACAAAACCTTTCTATTGAGGGCACCTGGCTCAGTCGGTGAGCATCTGACTTTGGCTCAGGTCAGGATCTCACAGTTACTGGGTTCAAGCCCTACACTGGGCTCTGTGCTGACAGCTCAGTGCCTGGAGCCTACTTTGGATTCTGTCTCCCTCTCGCTCTGCCCCTCTCCTGCTCGCACTCTATCTCTTGAAAATGAATAAAAGTTAAAAGAAATTTTAAAAATTTCTATGTCTCTGAAGCTATTATCTATTGTGTTTATTTGTTTGTTGCCCCTTCTAGTTTAGTCTTCACTTCTGAAACAATTTGTTTTCTAATGCATTGCTGAGTTCTATCACATCATTTTGTTTTTTTCTTAACTCCAATTTTTTTTAATTGAAGTATAGTTGATGATGTTACACTAATTTTAGGTGTATAGCATAGTGATTCAACAAGTCTATACATTATGCTATGCTCACCACAGGTGTGGCTACTGTCTGTAACCATATAACACTATTACCATACCATTGACTACATTCTCTATGCTGCACTTTCTATACTCGTGATTTATTCATTCTGTAACTGACAGTCTGTACATCCCACTCCCCTTCACGTACGCTGCTCATCCCCTTACCATTTTCCCCTATGGCAACCATTAGTTTGTTCTCTGTTTTTATAGGTCTGTTTCTGCTTCTTGTTTGTTTCTTCGTTCTTTGTTTTGTTTTTTAGGTTACACATAGTAGTGAAACGTTGACTTTTTAGATCTTTATCATTTTCTTAATTTCCTTTAGTTTGATTTGAAATCTTTTCTCATCATATTTTCTCTGTGACCCAAGATATGATCAAATTATGGGAATATCCTCTGTGCCCTGGAAATGAAGGTGTGTTTTATTAACAGGGGACAGTGTTTGAATAAATCTGTAAGATTTATTTGATTTGTATATATTGGTAAGGATGTCTCTTTATTCGGCAAAAATATAATTTCACTTTTTTATTGTTTTATTTTTTTGTAATAACTTTATATGGAATTTCACCATATAAATGATTCTTTTCTTTTACTCAGTTTTCCAAGAAATTATTTTCTAAAACTTCTAGGGGTAAGAGATGGGTCCATATATCTGTCTTAGTCTGTTTGTGCTGCTATAACAAAGTACCACAGATTGGAGCCTATGCACAGCAGAAATCTATCAATGACAGTTCTGACAGCTAGAAGTCTAAGATCAAGGTGCCAGCATACTTGGGTAACGGCCCTTTTCTGGGTTGTAAACTTCTCATGGTATCCTTACACGGGAGAATGGGTTAGAGAGCTCTTTGGGGTCCCTTCTATAAAAAGAGTACTACCCTCCCTGAAACCTCCACTCTTATGACCTAATAACCTTCTGAAGGCCTTGCCTTCTACCACTATCACACTGGATGTTAGAATTTGACATGTATATTGGGGCGGAGGGGACACACACATTCACTCAGACCACAGCAATAGCTTTTTTTACTTTTTAGCTTTATACATACGTTAAACCTCGTATTGTGAGTAACTTGCTCTGTGAGTATGCTGTAAGATGAGCAAATATTTCTAATAAATTTTAACTTGATAAATGAGGCATGTCTTGCAATACGAGTAGTACGTGATGCCAAATGTCACATGATCACAACTGAGCCAATGGTTCTTCGGTCTCTCTCGCTCTCTTTCTCTCTCTCACTCTCTTGCTTGCTGAGGGATTGTGGGTGATCATCTCCCATGCTTGGATCCAAGATCTCAGGCCACAGTGATCCCCAACAAACTGATGGGTCTGCATTGTGAGTAATAGCAAGAGGTTGCGGAGGAAATCTCCTCTGCAGAGAAGGAGAAAAAGGCAGAGGAATCTCTCACTTCAAATGAGATTAGCAAGATGTGTCAAATGTGGGAAACTGCAAAATTTTGCAGAAAACCACCACCCAAATACAGCTGTAGCAGTCGCAGTGATTAATCTGTTCCACGATAATGCAATGTCACATTTCTGTGATATCTTCAAAAGGAGGCAAAATCAAATGTCATTGGATAGGTTCCTTGTTAAAGTTGCATGAAAAGAACAAAGATTCCATTGAGCCAAGAGATAGCAGTGATTCCATTAGTGATAGTGAATGTTGTAACTACATAATAACCCTCCTCTCTCGTCAACCTCACACCAGCCATGAAGGTTTTCAAACGTCAGTGCAGTTTGTTTATTTTCTTTATATTTTGAATTTTCTTTATTATTTTGTATTATATTACAGTATTGTAATAATTTTTATATGAATATTTTGAGGTTGTGGAACAAATCATCTGAGTTTCCATTATTTCTTATGGGGAAATTTGCTTTGATATACAAGTGCTTTGGATTATAAACATGTTTCTAGAATGAACTGTGCTTGCAAAACAAGGTTTTACTGTAGTTCTTTTTAGTAGCTTTTATGAAGAGTTCAAAAGTGTGATTTCTTAAGTTTTTAGCTGTATTCCTTTCCTTTGTATTTGTCTGGACCTCTTAATTTAATTGTGCTTTTTTGCTTTGTTTTGTTTTGTTTTGTTTTTTGGTCTTATGATTCTTATCCTAGTCAATTTGAATCCTACTCCCAACAGCTTCTTCTTCTGATTGAGGAGCTTTCTTAGAGGGAAAGTTGGCTGAGTTTTCTGAGATTTTGTGGAACAGAGTGATACAAATCCTCCAAAACCTATGGCGAACTCTTGTTCTCACTCATAAATTGGATCTTTTATAAACTCAGCTCAGTTTCACCTTCTATCTTTAAATTGGCTTGCCACACCTTCCAGAGTACCTGCTGGAAATTCGGGGCTTCCCATTAGGGTCTATCAGACATTGTGTTGCTTTTCTCTATTTCTTCCTGCACAGATGCTGACATAAGGTACACATTTTAGCTGGTTTGTCTCCATACATTTTATTTTAGAGTTCATAGTGATAGCATGTTACCTAGTTTTGATGTAACGGGTGACTATGATTTTCTTTTTAAATTCTTGTTAGTGTGTCTATTTTTGTGGGGGTCAGATTTGGAGAGATTATAAACTATAGTGTCACTATATTCTCAGAACCCCTCAAGTAATTTCTCAACCCTGTGAGTCCTCAAATCTTCAGTATCTAAGTCAACATAAATTTCTGGCCTCAAGTAGAGAGAGCTTTCCTTATCAGAGCAAACTAGGAGGATCTAGCCCAAATACATATATTTTATGTCAGACTTCACTGAAAGCCACAGGGCAGCCAATACTTGTCAATATTTTAAAATTTCCTACCCATCTTCCCTAATGCTATACTCTTGATTAGTATATAATTTGCTCATAAAAACTCACTAGTAAAAATCTTACAAATATTTATTTTTCCATGGAATAGCTCTGGTTACAAGCTTTCCAGCCTGTTAACATCTGTATCCTTACTGCCAGCAACTATATCACAGGGCCAAAGCCCCGTACTGTGGCTTATCTTAGATGCAGTCCCATTCTTTGTATTGAATTAATGCTAGCTGAAAGGAAGTTTTAAGGCTCTAACAGTAGGGAAAGTGGGTAGAAAATTTCAAAATCCATCCACACATGAGAGAAAGAATGTATACTTGAAAATGAGTTCTAACACTGACAAGGTCTGTGAACTTAGTTTTTTTAATTTACAATAAGGTACTGCCATAACTCATAGTATTACTGTGATTGGTATATTAGTTAATATGTATAGAGTCTAGAATGAAGTCACACATCATTCTATGAAGTTCACAGTTAAAGAAGATTGTGTTCACAGATAATGATTATTGTGTAACATTTGAGAATTCATACTAAGTTGGAAGAGGTGTTTTATGAGACTTTATCAGATAGTTGTTAACTGAGTTTAAGATGACATTTTAAATGATCTGTTTATTCACTGACTCACAAACTTTATTCATATTTTGTAATCTCACAAAGATTTTAAGTGCTCTCATATTATTTGTCTTTCAGATTGAGGCAATGCTTTTTGCCAAAAGAAATACTGTCATATATTGACTGACATTTTCTGCTCATTAGCATATTTACATAGTGACATTAACAGAAAAAATCTCTGCAAACAATAAAGAGCAACAAACATATAGATCCTAAATTAATGACTAGAGGAATGCATTCTGAATGTAAAGAAATTTTATGGTTTTGCAAAGGCAATTGCACTGTAAACAGTTTCAGTAATTAGACAGCTGATAATCATAGAAAGATATTCTATACTCATGGATTCGAAGAATTAATGTTGTTAAAATGTACATGCCACTCAAAGCAGTCTATAGATTCAATGCAATCCCTACCAAAACACCAACAGCATTTTTCACAGAACTAGAATAAAAAAAATACTAAAATTTGTATGAAACCACCAAAGACCCCAAATAGCCATAACAATCTTGAGAAAGAAAAACAAAGCAGCAGGTATCACAATCCCAGATTTCAAGGTAAATTACAAAGCCATAGTAATCAAAACGGTATGGTACTGGCACTAAAATAGATGCAGAGATCAATGGAACAGAATAGAGAGCTCAGAAATAAACCCACAATTATATGGTCAATTGATCCACAACAAAGGACGCAGGAATATGCAATGGAGAAAGAGAGTTTTCCCAACATTTGTTGGGAAAACTGGAGAGCTCCATGAAAAAGAATAAAACTGGGCTGCTTTCTCACACAAGACACAAAAGTAAACTTGAAATGGATTAAAGACCTACATGTGGGACATGAAGCCATAAAACTCGTAGAAAAAAACCACAGGCAGTAATTTCTTTGGCATCAGCTTTCATAACATTTTTCTAAATATGTCTCCTGAGGCAAGAAAAACAAAAGCAAAATAAACTACTGGGTCTACAGCAAAATAAAAAGCATTTGCACAGTGAAGGAAAACATCAACAAATGAAAAGGCAACGTACTGAATGGGAGAAGATATTTACAAGTGGTATATCCAATAAGGGGCTAGTATCCAAAATATATAAAGAACTTACATAACTTAACATCAAAAAACTCCAAATAATCTTATTAAAACATGAACAGAAGACTTGAAGAGATATGTTCCCAAAGAAGTCATTTAGATGGCCAACAGGCACATGCTCAACATCATTATTCATCCAGGAAATACAAATCAAAACCACAGTGAGATATCACCTTATACATGTTAAAATGGCTAGAATAATAAAGACAATAAATAACAAGTGTTGGCAAGAATGCGGAGAAATAGGAGAAATGTAAACTGGTGTGGCAACAGCAGAAAACATTGTGGAGTTTCCTCAAAAAATTAAAAATAGAAATACGATACAATCCAGTGAAATATCCACTGGATATTTACTCAAAGAAAATAAGAACGCTCGTTTGAAAAGGAATATGCATTATTATATTTACTGCAGTATTATTTACAATAGCTAAGATGCGGAAGCAACCCAAGGACCCATCAATAGATAAATGGATAAAGAAGATGTGGTATACACAGGCAATGGGATATTACTCAGCCATGCTATTTATGACATAGATGAATCTGGAGGATATTATGTTAAGTGAAATAAGTCAGACAGAGAAAGACAAATACCACATAATTCCACTTATGTGTGGAATCTATAAAAAACAAAACAAATGAATAAACAAACAAAAAGAAGAAGCAGACTCATAAATACAGAGAACAAACTGATGGTTGCCAGAGGAGAGAATGGGCAAAATGGGTGAAGGGGAGTGGGAATACAATCTTCCAGTAGTGGAATGAATAAGTCATGGGGATAAAAGGTACAGCACAGGGAATACAGTCAATGATACTGTAGTAGCATTATATGGTGACAGATGGTAGCTACATACACTTGTAGCGAGCAGAGCAGAGCATATGGACTTGTCGAATCACTATGTTGTACACTTGAAACTAATGTGACATTGTGTGTCAACTATACCACAACAATTAAAAAAAGTGGGATCAAGAAAAATGATAGCTAATAATATAATGTTGGTTTTCTAGTTTGGGATAAATAAGAATAAAGAATTATTGTACATTTTCTACAGCTCATAGGAAAGACTTTCCATGTTTCTGTTGCAAATTGAAATGAACAAATCAGGAAGTATTGCTAAGTGATTAATGTGTGCCAAAATTTGGGCTAAAAACGTACATTTTATAAATAATCAATTCAAACATTCTGCAATGGTTCAGTGTTTTGAAATACATAGTCGGTTATTTATTCGTCATTTATTTATTGACTAGCAAGTTTCAATAACACAGATCAAAATATAAATAATCAGAAGTGTCGACAATAATCTAATACTTTGGGTCCATTTTCAGTGTTAAAATCACTAGAACAAACGATCTTTATAGTTATCTACAAGCCTCATAGGTTTGATACATATATATATACACACATACACACACACACACTGAAGACACCTATCATACTCTGGACAGAAATGACTAAACAGTAAAATCTCTGCTCATCTTCCTGTACCTTTTGTCAGAAATGTCAAAGAATCCACCATGTTTTAAAGAATTAGAAGATACAATTTCAGCTTACAATTGCTATATGAAGAGGAGCATTTTTTTCTATCCAAAGCTGGGATGGTATAAAATTCCCCCAACTGCTAATGTGCAAGACAGATACTATGCTGAGAGCCAAGACAGCAGAACAAAACAGTGTCCTCAAAACAGAGTGAGCAAAGAATCATCAGGGTCCTGCAAATCGTTAAAAGAAGCCCTTCTAAAAATAATACAAATAGAACAGACATTTGCGGGGGGGGGGGGGGGTGATTATTGGCACACATTGCACTTGACATTCATTCACTCATTTAACCCTCAGAAGACCTTTTCACATAGGTCCTATTATTGTCCTTATATTACTGATGAGAAAACTAAGAGGTAAGAATTTCAGTGACTTGTCTAGCATCACAAGGTAATGTGTAAGTAGCAGGGCTGAGGTTTGAACAAAGGTCTTTCTATATTGGGTACAAATAGAAAAAGCAATGTCTCATTAATTTAATTACAATTGAAAGTCCTCAGAAAAAGGCACATTTTGTCTCAACCACGCCAACGTGCAAAAGAATGCTTTTCATTTTTAAATTTAGTTTTTTAGTCAAAGATCTGTAGATAAATAACATAATTTTTAATAAAACATGTATTTAAACAAAATTTCTTTATGACCAAATATAGAACAGTAAAAAAAAGAAAAAAATCACAAACTAAGCCAGAAAATCCCTTTACTCATTAAACAAAAATTGAGATCACATTCAATGACCATAATATAATTAGTACTAACAAAATTTAAGAAATAAAAAGTATGGAAATTTAAGGTCCTAAATAATTATTGTAACAAATAAATATCTAGGACAATATCAGATCATGTAGAATATAAAGAAAATGATACTACTATCCATTAACAGTCTAATTTATTCCTTAATATTTCAAAACTTCAATAAGAGGGGTTGCTGGATGGCTCAGTCAGTTAAGCGTCCGACTCTTGATTTTGGCTCAGGTCATGATTTCACTATTTGTGAGTCTGAGCCCTGCTTAGGGCTCTACACTGACAGCGTGGGGTATGGGGCACCTGCTAGGGATTCTCCCCACTCCCACCCCACCTTGCCACCTCTCTTCCCTCCCCTGCGTGCGCATGCACACACAGATGGGCGCTTGCGGGTGCACAGGCATACTCTTTCTCAAAATAAATAAACTTTAAAAAAAGCTTTAAAAAAATGGAGGAAAAAATATATTAATCGAACAAAAAAGTTAGATAAGTTAAAGAAAAAAAACGAAATAGGAATCAACAAATATAACCTAAGTCAGCAAATCAGAATACAGGAAAACAACAAGTGATAAGTTCTCATAGCTTGATAAAGAAAATGTAGACAAAATTCTAAAAAATATAATCCAGGAGTATTGGAATTCACCTCGATACATAAAATAAGGAATAATAAAGGAAACTAACAGACAATAAAATGTAAAAAAGCTTTTGTGAATATTTAAAAAATATCAGTGAAAGGTTTATTTCCTATGTTAGAAAGTAAAAATCACACTAAACAAAGGAAGATAATTAAAAAGTTACTAAGGAAACACTTTAAAGGATAAGTTCTTTCAAACTTTCAAGGCAATACTTTCCATTCCATGCATACTTTTCCTAAGTTTTAGAATTTAGAATAAATATATTCTTTTAAATTAATGTAAAAAACCAATAAAGGATAATTATCTAATTTATTTTATGTGGTTAATACAATACTGATACCAAAGTAAAATGTCTGCCCACTATACCAAAAAATTATACATCAATCCCTACGATATAAAAGATCTATAAATGATACTTTACACAGTACACATACATAAGAGTTGTCTGAATAGTGCTGGTTCCAGGAATATAAGAACACTACAAGTTCTAAGTTGTGATAGGCAGTGACTTACAAATGACTTACAGAAGGGTGCACAGTTATTTAAAAACAATAATAACACTGAATAAAATTCCTCTCCTTTTCATTATAACCATGTGCTGGAAATTAAGGATTAATGTCCTATTATATAAGAAGGTCCTAAAAATAGTGACTGTAAATAGTGGCATGTCAAAAAAAAAAAAAAAAAAAAGGCAAAGGGTATGAGGTTAAAACTGTTACAATTCATGAAAGCTAAAATACAGACACCCACCTTCCAGAGCCAACAGCATCTGAACCAGTGATGAGAATACACGTTTGAGTTCCTGTTCAATTAGCAATCATGAAAGATGGCCTAAATTGACCCTAGGGTACAAATAAATACTCTGGAAGTATTTGACATGCCATAGTGTATTATGTATATATACATATTTCTTAGAAGTATGAAAATAAATAATTTTAGATTTTAACTTTTATATACCTTTTGGTATTTCTAAATGTCTTCAGCAGGCACTTACAATTTTAAAAAATATATAAATTACAAAAATGACTCTCTCTCTCCATATGTGTGTGTGTGTGTGTGTGTGTGTGTGTGTGTGTGTGTAATATTTGGATGAGGCAAAAGGAATACTGCTATATATTATAGTTGCAAACCACCACAGGATCTTAAGATAAGAAAGAACATCCCAACAACCTCCCGTTTAGGAAGTTGGTTGAATGGCATGGGAGTCACTGGTAAATAATTATTACTTTTATGATACAAATGTTTTTGAAGGGCAGCTAAAGTCCTTATTAAAAATGTATTATGCCCCTGTGAAATTTCTCCACCCCTAAGATTAATGTATTTGAGGAAGATGGAGTATTTTTCTACCTCGTAATCCCACATGAAGGATAATTTTGGGCAGTGCCACAGGTTAAGTGTGTATCATGAAGTTCACTTTCCTCTCCACTGCCATTTCTCTCCATTAATTCAATGAAAAGTCCACCAAAATACAGTATGACTCAGAATACGGAAGCTGTGGCTACGCAAGAAAAGTTCATTCAAAATTGATTTCCTTTCAGGAATCCCTGATATTCTTCATTCCAATTGTTCCCCTCTACTGTAGGGCCTCGGTAAACACTTAAGCAAGTTGCCACGCGCTGCAGCCTGCTGGAGACATGAAGGAATGTAGAGCGGGATAATCACAACATCATCAACCCAATTCTCCAAGGTAGCTGGCCAATAATGCTGTTCTAATTGAATAACTTATCCACAGCTATTTCCCTTGGGAGAGCCAAAGGCTCAGCCTCCGCTAAGAGGCAGATGGTGCCGCATATACAATGAAACCTGTAATTTTCTCTTGCCATTGGACATGCTAACAGTGGGCTGTTTCTGCTTATTCTTTAATATTTTATTTTAATAGTCCCTTCCCAAATTATAATGTACCATGAAGCAGCGAAAGATGGATTGAGTGATACATATCATGTTTAATTTATCACACCTCTAGCTCACCGAACAACTCACTTGGTAATCAGCAGGAGTATATGTCAGTCAGGTGCAAACTGATATGAAAGCAACAGAAAAGAACCCAATTAAAACCAAAAGGGGAGATGAGTCTTCAGGGTGGCATGGCATTAACTAGCAGCAAAGTATGGAACATCAAATGCATTCTAATTCCAATTTTTTTAGTGGTAATTTGCAGTGGAATATGCATACCCTGTGTATTTGGTAAGACAATGGAAAGACTGCGTTTTGCTCGACCGATTTGACCACTGGGCTCTAAAGGAGGGTGAAGGGCTATGCAGCTGCTTGGTTTTGATCTTCCACTGGCAGCCAAAATTTTAAGAGGAAAGTGCAGGCTTAAGGGGTAAGCAGTGACAGCCCATCAGTGGTCTAACAACAAGACAAATGACAGGCCCACAGGCACACCGAGGACGGCCAGCCCGTCAGCTTTGAAGACTGCCAAATGGCAGCTACAGAGATGGAAGGTCATTCAGACTTGAACGTTTGGGTCTTGCTGGGGTCTTTCTGCCCTGGAAACATTCTTCCATACAGAGAGCCCCCCTGGAAGAGTGAAAAGTCACCAAAATTAAATGGACACAAAGAAAGGAGACCTGTCACTATTGTACGATACTTCTTGGGCAAAAACCACGTCATGAAGCCCCCACTTAGCAAAGATCTGTCTCTGCAATTTACCTAAGAGGAGGAATGCTTTCATAGCCCTAGTGAATACGTAGACTATTGCTGCTGTTTGTCAGAAATGCCAAGACACACAAGAAAGCTCTTGGTGTCAGAGGGCAGCGCAGATCTGCCTGTGGTAATTGAAAACAGCGATGAGATTGGGTTGATTTTATTTTGGAAAAGGTAAATCAGTGCTGCAGCACGATGACATGGATAATTCATGAAGCTGCTGGTTTGTACTAGACACCCAACATGTCTTTCAGAAGGGAATGACACAACAATTAATGTGTCAGATAATAATGTGCCACTTGGAGAAAGATAATTGTAGCCGGCGTTAGATAGTTATTAGGTCAGAACGCACGCTCATGCTTTCAAAGGCAACAGTCTATTCATGCTGACATCCCACTGTAAGTAAAGTATTGTGTTCATAAGCACACAGGCTACAGCCAGGGATGCTGAGTTCTATCTGATTTTTCTCTGCTTGGAATAATACTCTCATGATTCCCTAAACAACACCCTCAGTCATGTGAAACACAGGTGAAGGTATTGAAAGAAATGGAGAGATAAATGAGGGGCTTTGCTACTTGCATAAAATAAAGTATAAGCAGTGTCCCCAAGAAGGTTTGAGCATATGCAACAAAAACTATCAGATCTGAGTTTGTTCACATGTAAAAGATAGACTGTCCTTCTGGTGATTTAATATATAAGCATATCAATCAATCACAACATGGCCTCCAAAGTCATTTCACCTCACTGACACTCCATTTCTTCATTTGAAAGATGCAAATAGGAAAATATGCTATATATTTAACTTCAAGATCTACTGAGGAGGTCAAGATAAAAGGATATGAGAAAATATTTTGCAAATATAAAGGACTGTGTCAATATAATATAGCCAATGTGCCTACTGGAGATCAAATGTATTACCTTTTGTACAGAGATGATTTTACTCCAAGAAAAACTGGGCAAAGTCTTAGGTACTTAAAAGCAGAAGAATATATAGTGGATAGGGGTTCTCTTAAGACCATCTGCCCTGTACTGAACTAAATACTTTATCCAACTAAGAAAGATAAACTAAAAAATATGATTATTGTATATGCACATACTTCTGCTTTTTTACTCAAGCATAGTTGAGATATGAAAAATCATATTTAGCTATATTGTTGGAAGGAGAGAAACACTGTTTGGGGGTATTTTATCTGTAGAATCCATTGAACTGGTTGTTGCTGTAAAGGTATTTAAAATAAATAAAATGTGATTATTTGTATGTAAATACAATAAAGCTCCAATTCAAGGTGTTCAATTGTACCTCATGGACAAGAACGGGACAACACCTTGTCCTTTGTGAGGATGCTTCCCCAAGTGATATATAGACCACAAACAGTAAAAGAAAAAGTTTACAGTGAGGTCCTTGACCTTGAGTAGCATACGACAGACATTCTTACCTGAAAGAGATTTTGTTAGGGGAAATCAAACTACTGTGTAACAAACAGGTAATTAAAGTAGGTAGTGCTAAGAGAGAGGAGAGATGGTAAACTAACCTGCTGAAGGTAAATACTAATTAAGATTAGAGATTACAGGAATGTCTGTTTTAACACCATATAAGTATTCCTTAAAAAACTTTCTTTTCTGCAAAAAATGCCTAAAAAATTAACAGAGCTTATAGGAAAAACAGGGCTGGGACCAATCACTCAAAAATCACAGAACATAGTAAAAAAAAAAAAAAAAAGTGAATGCAATCCATTTACATCTTCATCATCATTTGCACACACAACATGGTCAGTCCATCTTTTTCGGTCTTAAACCTGAAGCCTTGTATTTCCTCCTTCAAAACTTAGTACAGTGAGGAACTTTGATCAAAATTAACAATATAGATGGTTCCAATTCCTCCAAGATACAGTAGCCCCATTCCTGCCAGCTCCCCCCATTACACTAAAACAACAACAATAAAACTCTGGACAGAGTATCAGCACAGGAGGTCTCTGCAAGGTGAAAGAAGGCTGATTGCTGAGGACCTCAGGACTTGAAAAACAGCATGACGGTGAGCTTTGTGGGTTTCCTTATTACTCCCCATATATCCCAGATAGCGTACTTCAGAAGCCACCAACTCATAACCACCAACAGGCATAGACATAAAAAGCTCCAAGAAAATCCTGTATCCTCTTGCCAAAGGCCTGGGGAAACAGTGGTCTAATAATAGAAAAACATTTTGGCAACACCCACCCTACTTCAGCCAAAACTGAAGGGAAAAACTCCTGAATCTCCACATCCACCTGGCATGAGTGAAGCTGAATGAAATGTTGGGAGGTGGGGCTCAGGGTTCACTGGTACTCTCTCCTCCTTGTCCCCTCCCTGGTAGCCGTGGGGCCGAAGGGGAGCTGACCTTATACTCTCTGTGTGGGTTGGTGCTCTATGGTCTCTGGGACATTATCAGCTAGAAAAAGAGGGAGTTGAACTTCAACCTCAATTTATAACCATCTGCTATAAGTACTATGAGTCAGTACCCCACTTGGATGAAGTCTTTTAAAAATAATCTTTTCTTGAAAGTGATATCACTTCCATCTTGATATTCAAGAGAAGTCACTAAGTCCAACTTATCTCGAAGGGAAGGGGATTAAGTTCTGCCTCTTGATAGAAGACGTAGTGGAGACTTTGTAGACTATCTTTTAAGCCACCACAGAGGCTCTTCTAGAGTGTTCAAGGAAGAGGGTGCAACACATGTAGAAAGGCCCAAAGTTTGGAGTTGAAAACCCATAAACCCATGGTCCTTCTGATCACCTGATATTGGTAGCCACTGAGTGAGGCAGTGGTAAGCAAAAATGAACAATCTGGCATGGGATAGCAGCCCTAGGAAACTAATGTAACTCTTGCCTCAAAACTGGCAATCCCTCCCTTTTCTCCTGTGTGACCTCATCTTGTGGTTTACTAATAAAATAGATGAGACCAGATAAAATCAATCTCATCTTTCCACCAAGCCCATAAATGCACTGGTGTCTATACACGTAGTTGGCCCTGTCTTATGGTCCCTCTTCCTATCAGACCATCTCTCTACTACTCTTTCTTACCCAGTTTGATCACCCAATTACCCCCTTTCTATTCTGTAATAGTATCAGTCTCTACTGGATCATTTCCATTTGCTTAAAAACATGCCTTGATACAAATACTCTTTTTTCTCCCTTGACCTCATATCCCTCCCAAAATACTGTTTATTTTTTCTGCTTCCCCAACAGTTAATCTCCCCAAAGAGTTGTCAATATACAGTTTCCACCTTCGTACTTCTTCCTTGTTGTCTTATTTAGTTTTATCATGTTTTTCTTTCCACCATTCTGCTGAAATACCTCCTATCAGGGTCACTAATGTCTTGCATTTTGCCAGTTCTCTGCCTTCATTTTATGCATCTCGCAGCCGTTGACAGTGGTTTACCACTCCCTTTTATCTGCCACTTTCAGCATTAGGCATCTGCAGATCTTATCCCACCATCATTTCCATGACAGGTTGAAATAATTTGGGGAATGGCATTTGCAAGTAGATACTGATTCTCAGTCTTTGTGTGTGTGTGTGTGTGTGTGTGTGTGTGTGTGTGCGCGCGCGCGCGCGCATGTGTGTGTGTGTGTCTGTGCGCGCGCATGTGCATGTGCTGGGGTGTATCTTTTTAAAACTTGTTAGAAGGTTTGGGATTAATTATTTTGTCTTAGTTTCATTACACTCATATACTTGGGCCAAATATTCTAGGAACTGAAGGACATTTAGAGATGGCCTGAAAAGCCACAATCAATGGCCAAAATAATTTTAAGCAAAACTAGAATCTGTGTTATCAAGGGTTCACTTACAAAACATAAATACATATTAAGATTGCCAAATACCATAAGCAAGCAGATTCTACATTTTTTTTCACATCTGTTATGCTTGTTTGTTTTTCTGCCTAGGGGCAGATAAAGAATATAGATAGATGTGCATGTTTTCCAGAATAAGGTTCCAAGTTGAGAACATAGCTCAGTACCTAGAATGGGTCTGGGTTGCAGACAATCTTATGATACCAGATGTGAGACGTGGAAGAGAATCGTGTTTAACAAGAATGTTTCTAAGTGTTATCCCAGATACGACAAAGGAAGACTAGCAAAAATCCAGATTAGTACTACAGGGAAGTAGGACTAGAAGGGGGCATGAGGGTGGTGGTGTCTTTGCTCATGTTGATGCATTCTCCACAGGGGTAGCTGGTCTACGTTGAAGCAAATAATGAGAGAAATGAGAGAGACGTAGAGGATGAGAGAGAATGAGTGAGAGAGAGAGAGGAGACAGAGAGAGAGGTTGGGGGAGAGGGAGAGATGGACACAGCAGCTACTAATCAATCTGAGAGAGAGAGAGAGAGGGAGAGAGAGAGAAAGGGATCAGGCGAGACTGGAGATGGAGAGAAGAAGGACACAGGAGCTACTAATCAATGGTAGATACAGAAATAGGTGTTTAAATATACTTGCTCCCTCATCTTTCTCGAGGATTAGTTCTGCTTCCTGTATCTCCCTCATGGGATTAATAAGATTTTCCCAGTCTCCACTGTGACAGCTGACTTAAGCATGCATCCTTCTCAATGTCATTTCACCACTCCATTGCTCATCTTTACATACTTCCTAAATACCTACTTGCATTCAAAGTCTTGCCTCAGGATTTGTTTGTGGAGGAATGAAAACCAAAATGCCACCTAACCTGTTGGAAGTCCTGGTCCAAAGAAACATGTGTTAGGAGTTGAATTGTATCCCCTCCAAAATTCAAATGATGAACTCCCTAGTACCTCAGAATGTAACATCATTTGGAAACAGAGTTGTGACAGATGTGATTCGTTAACATTAAAATGGATCCCTACTCCAATGTAACTGGGGAGAAATTTGGACACAGAGACAGACATACATACAGAGAACATATCAAGTGAACAAGAAGGCAGAGATTGGGGTTGCCATGGACTGAATTTGTCCTCCCCCAAATCATGTTGAAGCTCTAACTCTCAATATTTGGAGTTAGATATATTTGGACTGTATTTGGAGATAGGGCCAATAAAAAGGGAATTAAGGTTAAATGAAGTCTTAAGGGTGGGGCTGTGATCTGATAGGATTAGTGTTTTATAAGAAGAAACACCAGAGTGTTCTCTCTGTCCTTCAACACAGAAAGAAGATGGCTGTCTCTGAGCCAGGAACAGAGCTCTGACCAGAAACCGAATCAGCCACCATTTTGATCTTGGACTTCCTAGCCTTGAGAACTATGAGAAATAAACACAAATACAGGGGTGATACATCTACAAGCCCAAGACACCAAAGACGGTCAGAAAACCACCAGAAGCCAGGAGGCATAGTATAGAGGGAGCTCACAGCCCTCAGAAGGAACCAGCCCTGCCTACACCATAATCTCAGACTTCTAGTCTCCACAACTGTCAGACAATACATTTCTGTTATTCAAGGCATCTAGTGTGTGGTGCTTTGTTACAGCAGCCCTAGAAAACTAACACAATGCCCAACTAAAAGACCAAGGCAGTGGATATAACATTAGCCAGTCTCTGAGGCCCCATGGCTTGGCTGAGCTCGACCTCTATTTTAGTGTCCATCCACAGGAAAGCCAGAAACTGAGTCAGATGTTGGACTTATTCCCAAGGGTGGGACGTGTGTCTGTCACAGACCAGTCTTCAGCATTTTTCTTATAACACCACCCCTGTCTCTTTAACAGATATAAAGATTTTACCTTATTGCTATTTTTTTTCCTCAGTATGGTCTAGACCTAACAATACTCAGTAAATTGTAACCAATTGCTATAAAGGGCCTTTTACTTTTGCTCAAAAGTCTCTTTTCCTCAAGGAAAATCAAGGAATATCACAAACTAAGCTTTTAAGGAAAAGTCCTATGCATGGAAAAATGAACAAGTGTATCAAAACTTAATAAAAATAAAAGGATATACACATAAATAACTTAGGTCTGGGCCAGAGTCTTGGAATCAGGACCAGAATTTCTGAATTCTAAGATGGGTTTTGCTGCTACCAGTTAAGCAAATTTGGAAAAGTCTACCTCTCCTCTTGAGACTGCCATTTCCTCTTCAAGATGAGACAATTGGACTGAGCTCCCTCGTAACACATGGGCCTTAAGAATCCCCGTATTCCTCTGTTACCTGTGATTCAACCTCATCTGTACCAGGCTCTGTTCCTGGCAGGATTTGGGACCATGGGATTCATGGAGCCATGGGATAAAACCAGGTGGGTATGGAAGGTTCTGGCTTTCCTACATAGTTTGAGTGCCAGACCCAACCAACAAATACACATTTGCCAGCAATGACCTTGTGGAGATTTTTCAAATGCTGAACAATTATGCCCATAGATTTTCCCATTATTTTTAGCCTCACTGCATGTTTTGTTTCATTTTGTTTTATAAAATGATTTTTGGAACCCTCTCTATTATAGAAACTTTGACAGTATTGGCAATCATGGTAATTTTCTCCCCCACACTGTGATTTAGTGTGGACTCAGCCTTTTTCCAGAGAATTTACCTACTGCAGAGGTTGAGCTCTGTTTTTCTCTTATTCCAAGCCCCTTTTACTTCCTTCAGATATAATAGCAAAAAGAACTGGCTGTGGATAGATTTTTTTTATAAGGTTTTTTGGTTCTATTATCATTGAAATAATAAATTTTGAAATATAAATTCTATACTCAATATAATCCCAACAAAGAGCATAGTCTTTCATAAGCATAAGATGTATCAAAACTTGAATTCAGAGAAAGTGGAATATCAATTTAGTTTATGCAATGTTGAGACTTCATGAATAAGAAAGAATTTGCTTTGGACTTAAAAATTTTTTTAAATGTTTATTTATTTTTGAGAGAGAGAGAGAGAGAGAGAGAGAGAGAGACAGAGCATGAGCAGGGGAGAAGAGAGAGAGAGAGACACAGAATCTGAAGCAGGCTCCAGGCTCTGAGCTGTTAGCACACACACGGGGCTCGAACTCACAGATCACAAGATCATGACCCGAGCTGAAGTCGGACACTTAACCGACTGAGCCACCCAGGGGCCCCTGCTTTGGACTTTGAATGAGCTTTATATACAAAGGCAGTAATTAGGGTAGACATTATTGGATAAGAACCAATGTGAGCAAAGGTGGAATAAGAAAGGCATTGACCATATTTACAGGCACTTCTAGACTAGAAAGGATCTTAAAGTAACCTCTTAATGGCTATGAGGTTTTCTTCTAAGGTGATGAAAATGTGTCGGAACTAGATAGGAGTACTGTTTGCACAACACTGTGCATGTACTAAATGCCACTAAATTGTTCACTTTAAAGTGGTTAATTTTATGTTATGAGAATTTCGCTTCAATTAAAAAAAAAGTGAAAGAATCTTAAACGGTAGGCAACACCTCGTGGCTCAGTTGGTTGAGTGTCCGACTCTTGATTTCAGCTCAGGTCATGATCTTTCAGTTCATCAGTTCAAGCCCTGCGCTGGGCTCTGCACTGACAGTGCTTGGGGTTCTCTCTCTCTCTTTCTCTCTCTCTCTCTCACTCTGACTCTCACTCACTCTTTCTCTCTCTCTCACTCTCTCTCAAAATTGGAATTTATGGAGGTGGAGAAGTCACATGATCAAAACAACAGAAGATAGTGACAACTCTGGAAATGTATCAAATGGGGATGTATATGAAGTGGGGAGAGCACTTACATGGTTATTGAAGTAGTCTACCTTGTAATCTAAAACCAACGCATAATCTTTTCTTTGAACATCCTTTTGTGTAAATTTCCAAACATACATAAAGTTAGAGAATATAGGTCAATGAATTGCATACACATATCACCCAACTTCAATAATTTTCAATATTTTGCTGAGCTGTTTTCATCTGTTTCCCTCCCTACTGCACCAACTCATCTTCACACATTGTTTTACTTTGCTTCCTTAGTATTTTAAGGGAAATCCTAGATATCATAACTTTTCACCAGAAATAAACTTCAGAGTACATCTTCAACTTATAAAGACATCTGTTTTCTCCTCCTCCTTCCGATCAAACAGTGCATGCAATAGAATTACGAGCAAATTCTTAATACCATCCAATGTTTCCCTGATTATACTGAAGGTAAGTTTGAACAGTTAAGTTGTTCTAATGAGATCTAAACTTATTATGTAACTTAAATGTCTTTTATCCTACAATGACACCCTGATCCTTTTTTATTAGGCCATTGATTTGTTGGAGAAAATGTGTTACTTCTCTTGCAGAATACTCTACCTCCTGTATTTGGATGCTTGCTGCCAAACAGCCCCATCTTGGATGAGTGGAAACCACTCCAAGTTGGATTCTGTTCCCTATTGATATAAAAATGGTACAGAGAGACCATAATCAAAGATTTGGAACGCATATTGTTATCATTTCTCACTGCTTCTAGGAAATTTCAGAGGACAGAGCTAAATGTGCATATATTCACACAAAAACTGAGCTTACAGTGATAGTTACAATCAAATATAAGGTAACATAGTTTCTTTTTTTATTATTTTATTTTATTTTTGAGAGAGAGAGAGAGAGACAGAGTGTGAGTGGAGGAGGGGCAGAGAGAGAGAGAGACACAGAATCTGAAGCAGGCTCCGGGCTCTGAGCTGTCACCACAGAGCCCCACGTGGGGCTTGAACCCACAGGCTGTGGGATCATGACCTGAGCCAAAGTTGGACGCTTAACCAACTGAGCCACCCAGGTGCCCCTACATAGTTACATTTAATTCCCTTGGTTGAATTTTTTTTATTGTTAACCTTAAAATTGTCAGTTATTTCACCAGTAGAAATGTTTATTTGGGAATAGCTGACAGTTGCAATTTAGGACATGCAAACTATGGCAGAACTACAAGCAAGTCCAGAGAACAAAGAGGAATGCTCTTTTATACAGGAAAGGGGGAGAGAGTTTGGGAGGGGCTGTTACAAATCAAAAGTCCATTGGAATAAACTGGGAGTTGGAAGTGCAGTGGCTTTTCATTGGCTGACTTATGAAGGTCTCTCAGTAGCTAAGCTGTTGCCAGGGAAAGAGAAAATCCTTCTTCTTCCTGCTGGGGTGTAAAGTATAAGCTTCTTCCTGCTGGGAATGCAAGCCACCTCTCTTTTGTTGTGGTCTACAATTAAGGATGAGTGGTAGGGTGTAAGAACCCTCCCATCTGGCCTCCCATCTATATTTTAAATAAAGTTTCCTATATTCAGTTTCATAGTATTATCTCATGGTGAAAACAGTTTTTAATTTAATTAGCAAAATTATTTGTAAAACACTTTTGAAATGATAATATAATATTCCAACTGATGATTATACTACTGAAAGCAGCTTGCATTTTCTTTGCCAGGAGATCTTTGAGATCACTTTTTTCAACATTACTCAAATTGGTGGTGTGCCAATTCCTTTTGGCTTTATTTGCAAACACCTGTCAATACTGTCTCTCTATTTCCATTCCTACTACCATTGCCCTAATTCGTTTTATCAATCCTTCTAAAACAGGTTATTTCATATTCTCATAATATGTTTCTCTCCTTCTCAACTTCTACTTCTCCAAGATCTATATGTTTCTCTCAGAGATAATATTTCTAAGACACAGATTTGATTCAAAAAATAAGCAAAAGGAGCTAAACTTCAGTGGCTCCTCATTTCTGCTTAGTGAAATCCAGACTCCTTGCCCTGAAGGTGAAGGCCCACCTCCACAGGATAATATGCAATATTGTCAAATGTCATTGGAACTCATGGTCTATAGCTTGCTGACATCCAGAGGTCTGCCCCTATGGGTACAGAACTCAGCATTCCTGTGTATCTGCTTTAGAATGTACTATATATGGGAAAGACAGACAAAGGGACTGACATCCCAAGGCTCTCAGAAAACAATTGAAAAATGTCTCATTAGATCTCTCTCTCTCTCTCTCTTTTTAAATCTCTCTTTGGCTGCTCTTCAACTATTTTTTCCTTCTTTGACCCTTTTTCTGAACATTATCACTAATCTGACTTCACTGAATCTTTTTCTTGGATTTTTTTCCTGGAAACTTCATGTTTTTATCTGTTCCTTCATACAGAGTAATTAATTCTCCTCCAGTTCTCACTTTGAAAGTTCTATCTGCAAAGAAGCCGTGTATGTAGTAAAACAATGGTATCACCTAGTAATAGGACTCATTTTCCTTACAGTTAGAAGCTACATTTTATAACTTAAATATATCTTTTTGTTTTCTCACCCATACTTCAGTGGTTTATCTATGTTTCACATAACTAGTTGCTCAGATATCCAAGTTTTCTTCTTTTACACAAAATTTGTCCCAAATTGCCTTCCCCCTGCTATATTCCAAGAGCGCTCTACACTCTGATGAGACAAAAACTCATTTACCCCTTTCTTTTTACTTCTATGATATTAAAGTGTCTCTAACTGTTTTGCATTTCCCATTATTTCCACCAACTGAAATCCCAATCATCATTCAAAATTCTATATGCCATCTTCTTCATGAATCTTTTCCCCCTGTTCCAATTCCAAGCTAGCCCTCTCTTAGAATTCCAGTACCATTTACAGATGTCCCACTTAGGTCATTTATGTTATTGTGCCTGGCATTATATTTGTCTGTGTCTACATATGTCTCCTTTATTAGGGTACATTTTGCCTGTGGGGATATCTTATTTTATTCACATCAAGTTTACCCAGTGACTTAATAAATTCTATGTTGAAGCAAATAATAAATCTTACTATTACTTAGATTTAAATAACCCCAAACCATCTGTATTCTGAGATTCAATAATGACTTAACTAATGTAAAAGACAGTGGACTTTGCTGAGAATCCAGTAAATCTTATAGATTCTCTCCCTATGAAAACAGGATAACTCTCAAAATTTTCAGTCATTTGCGTGGTTATATTTGTTTTATTTTGCTGCCTCAGTGGAGCTGGAGAACTACTGTTCCCCTTGTTATTTCTATTTTCATGTCGAGGCTGTTTAACTCTTCTCCATGTTCTATTTAATTGTTTCCTAATTTGAAATTAGTGTGATTAGTGACAGCTCTTGAAAATAATTCCATTATAAAAGAAGAGTTTCTGTGTTGGAAAAATGTGTTCCACCCAACACACTACAGATACTCATTATGGAACTGAATCTTACTGAATACTCACTGAAGCGTGTGTGTGTGTGTGCGCGCGTGTGTGTGTGCGCGCGCGTGCACGCGCGTGCATGCGCACGTGCTTGCTTGTGTGTGTGTTGGCGGAGGTGCATTGCTAGGTATTATCATTCATGTCAGGTACTCAGAGACAAATAAAGGAAAACAGAACCAGTTGGTACCTGAGAAAGTGTGGGCTGCTTACAGATGTGCAAAAAAACTCACGCATAAAATAAATTGTTAATTAATGTAATTATTCCACTGCTTTCCTTTGTAAGTCCCTTCCTTAGGGAACTATGAAAAAGCCAGATGCTGATCTGGGAAATGTCCCCAAATTATTCTTTTGAAAAATATTAACACTCCATTACAAAAGGTCTTGCCTGGAATAATACTGAAACTCAGCTCCCCATGACTAGCAATGTTTAGAAGTAGCAACATATTGGAGCAAACTGACTTTAGGGTGAGCATTTTCCAATGGATTAGGAATAATGTGAGCTTTAGAATTATCCTTTAATATTATCCCATTTCCAATGGCACAGGTAGATCTCTTCTGGTGATTAGTGGTATAAATGCCTTCGGAGACCTCCTTCTCACTAAATGTAACAGAGGTGGTAATTGCACAGTTCTTGGCCTTGAGTGGCTGCCCAGTCACACTACTTCTTCTGGTGCAGCTGGTGTGGTTGGTAGTGAATGCCACCATTGCTGTATCCCTCAGATCCCATGCAAATTAGTGGAATTTGTGAATTTGATTTGAATTAAAGGTGGAAAGAAAGATATAATTTCTCTTCTCTTGCTAAACGTAGAACGATCCTTTTGTGGGTACAGTGCTGTGATGGTGACTGTGGGTCAGAGGGAATTCTGAAACATGCCTGCCATTTTATGGTAACTCAGAACTCATTGGCTTTTTTTTGTTGTTGTTGTTGTTTGTTTTGTTTTGTTTAAGGCAATTATAGTAATAATACCCTGACATAGTAAGAACTTATGTTTTTGTGTGTGTGCGTGTGTAGATTAGGCTATTTGGAATTTTGAAAGAAGACCACAAGCTTACAAAATGGAATAAATTGGTAGCATCAAACATCAGGGCCAGTGGAGCTTTTGGAGTGGAACTTTTAAAATAACAGAACTTAAGACTTCTGGTGACAGTGGCTGTATGTACACTGAGACCAGACCTGTGGTGTAGAGTAAAAAAAACAAAAACAAAAACAAAAAAACCCAAAAACTGTACAGTGTGTTTTAACTTTACACAAAAGGATAAAAATATAAAGAATAGGCATGATGATGGGGCGCCTGGTTGGCTCAGTTGGTTAAGGGTCTGACTTTGGCTCAGGTCATGATCTCGCGGTTCATGAGTTTGAGCCCTGCATCAGGCTTGGTGCTGACAGCTCAGAGTATGCAGCCTGCTTCAGATTCTGTGTCTCCCTTTTTCTCTCTCTACCCCTCTCCTGCTCACACTCTGTATCTCTCTCCCTCAAAAATAAAAAAACATTAAAAAATTAAAAAAAAAAGAGTAGGCATGATGACATGTCTATAATATGGGACATGATATGTCTAACTCCTTCTTCCATTATGCAAGAGAAACATTATGAATGCCAAGGACCTTATGACAACACTGAGAAAATTAACGTAATGTTCACAGAAAGTAAACCACCTGGTTCTTCTTAAGGACTATCCACCCACTAAATTACCTTTGGTTCTCTATATTATAGTCGGTTAGTGAAACAAAAGAGTTAATTAAATTTGTTTATAAAATGTAGAGTTTGGATGATGAAAAAAATTAAATGTTGACATGTATGAGTGATTTGAATCTGAAGAACACAGAAACAATTTTTACCATGTGGTGATTTAAACTAAACTATATTTGAATCTAGAACCACTCTTAGAAGTATGCAGAGAGCACTTTTAGGGATGGAAGTCAATCATGCCTAGTTAAGTAGTCTATAACAAAAGGTAATTGAGTATACTCAAAACAGGTTCAAGCTTAGAGGGAGAGATTTTTACCAACTGTACAACTACTCAGACACAGCAAGTAAGAAGGAGAATTTTAACATCAGGTGAATAAGCACTAGATGTCTCAGTGACTGTGTACAAGTTGCTTGGTGGATAAACTGGAGCTAAGGGAGGGGGTACGGAAATTATGCTTTCTCTGAATTATCAGCCCAAATTGGGAATATTTGTACACTGCTGAGATGTTGGGCTAAGTTTCCTGGAATCCGCCCCTTTTATGTTTCTATGGAACTTGCCATTGTAGATCTTGTACATTACATTGAGTTATGTACTCAACTTGCTTACAGATCTTCATTCCCTAATGAACAAGTATGTGGTTCAAAGAAGGGTCTGTCTTGGGTTTATTTGTATTCTCTACACTGAGCTCAGTGATTGATGTTTACAAGGTACACAATAGATGGCAGACAGCCCAAATTCCTTCAAGTACTAAGATCTGTAATTCTGATGGCAAACTGATTTTTAACAACTCTGAAATACTTCAATTAATTATATGATTTGCAAAATTCTAATTTGAGATCAGTCATTCTGGGAAAATTCACAGGTCTCTAATGTGGATGAGTTGAGGTATCTTAACTATCTGAAGTAGGAGGGAAAGTTAAACGCCGTTCCAAGGATTGCACAGGTGGTGGAAGATGGAGGTTATCATGTCATTATGGGGGCCTGAGCAGGAAAGGCTGCTTCTGGAAGGCTGGCAGAGTGCCTGATAATATCAACCATTAGTTCATCTTATGCAGGTTTTGTTTGAGGTTTTGGTGTTACACCTAGGCAACAGTTGACAGCAGTCCAAATTATGGTACTTGATACTGGGGGGAAAGATACATTTAGAAAGGTAAATGGAAAAACTATTCATGCATGTGTATTATTTAAGGGCAGAAGGGACTGGAATCACCCAAAGAAAGAATGTTTAAAAACATAAAGAGATGGAAAGAACTATAAAATAAACAAAACTTCCTTGGTAAAGATTAAATGGGGGGAAAGGAGATGCAAAATGAGGTTGTGCACCCCAGCGGTAGGAAGGTGTTTGCCAGTGAGAGCTGATGACGATGATGGTGGTGGTGAAGGAGACCCTGGTTATGGAAGAGACACTATTCGACACAAGCTGTTCTGGCATGTCGCTCACATGAACTCACTCCATCTCAGAGCAAGTACAAGCCAGTGGCGCTTTCACTCACAGTGTACAGACAAGGGAACTGCGGCTCGCTCAGAGTCACACTGATCAAAGTGGAGAATGCAGGATACAAATTTAAGCAGACTGACTACAGCCTAGAGAAAAGGAACTTGCAACAGAACTGCAGAAAAACTGGTACTTTCCAGGATACAGGAGGTCACCACATGCCCACATCAGGGCCTGACATGGTGTCTTCTCTAAATTCCTTGCGACAGCCATATCAGACATTGGTGGTCTGGCCCAAGAGAAGACAAGAGAGCAAGAGTAGTAACCTCTCTCAGCACACACTGCGTGGGCGCATGGTGACTTAGGGAAACAGTCTCCTGGCCAGAAACCACAGGGTGTTCTGTCCTGGGCCTGGCATGTTATATGCTCAGAACTTGGGAAATAACGTAGTTTTCTACCTAGAACTATTAAGTACATTTCTGAAAAAACTAATCATTTGTTTTCTTCCCTATACCAAACAATGAAAATGTGCTTAGAAACTGTATCATTTGCAAAAGGAAAAGGAGAAGAAGGGAAAAGAGAGAGCTAGATCCCCCTTGGTCCCTCCATCTTTGGCCAATAAGAGAACAGACAAGGTACATGCTACATGTATCACAACACTGAATCTTTCAGGTAAATGTGTAGGTGAGCACCAAAATGGAGGTATGCACAAAAGAGCCACATGTCAACACTGAGTGTAACCTAAAGAAGCCCTCATGGTAAAGCAATAAAGGACGAAGGCTGATCACTCCTTATGAAATAGAAACTTAATATGTTGATTGTTCACTTTGAGGGGTAAAGAGCTACATGTGAATTACCTTTACCTTTACAACTATAACATCTAGCAGCCTACCACAATTCTTTAAAAAAGAAATAAACCTGGGGCGCCTGGATGCCTCACTCGGTTAAGTGTCTGACTTTGGCTCAGGTCATGATCTCGCAGTTTGTGAGTTTGAGCCCCAAGTCGGGCTCTGTGCTGAGAGCTCAGAGCCTGGAGCCTGCTTCGGATTCTGTGTCTCCCTCTCTCCCTATCCCTCTCCTGCTCACACTCTGTCTGCCTGTCTGTCGTCTCTCTCTCTCTCAAGAATAAATAAACATTAAAAAAAAAAAGCTCGCAAAAAATAATGAACAGCTTCTCCCAGTTGTTCTCCAGATAGATCCCCCATACCACAGAAATTCTTCAGAGTGCCTGCCCTCAATGCAGCTAAGGAGAGAGAGAGAAGAGTGATCTGCAGGCCTTGCTTAGCCGCTGGCTTCAAGTCCAGAAGCCCCACTTTTCTGTTTTACCAGTTTACACTTAAATGACTAAAAATAATGATTATTATCTTAGTTTGGGCTAATATAACAGAGTATCTAAACTGGTGGCTTCTAAAGAACAGAGATTTATTTCTCACAGTTCTGAAGGATGGAAGTCTGAGATCAGGGTCCCAGCTTGGTTGTTCTGGTGAAAGCCCTCCTCTGCGCTGCCTGCTGCCAAAGTCTCATTGTCTTTGTATGGAGGAAGAGGCCAGGAAGCTCTCTGGGATCTCTTTGACAAGGGTACTTAACCCATTCATTAAGGCTCTACCTTCATGACCTAATTACCTCCTAAGGGCCCCACCTCCCAATACCATCACATTGGGGGTTAGGATTTCAGTGTTTGAATTTGGGGGGAATACAAATATTCATTCCATTGCAGTCATGATGATGATAATGGCAATGATGGTGATGATAATTAAATTCCAATGCCTTCAAGCATCGTATATCTTTGAAGACACTTTTACTGCCTATTTTCATTACATTGTAGAAGTTGCTGACAGAAATATTTAGTTATCAGTGCTGTTCAGTCAGGTCATCTGAAGGTTGACGACAAGTATCAGCTTAGACCACTTAGATATGATTCAGATCTTTAGAAATACCTGAAGGTAATAATTTTACATGGGACTTTCCAAAGACAACTGAATCACTGAGCAAAAAATATTTCATAGTATGAACTTCAAAATTCACTTGCAGTTATTTTAAGTGTATTAAAAATAAAAACCAGACAAAGCTACAAAATAAGGAAGGTTGTAGTGTAAGAGGTCTGACTTTGGAGATAAATATACCCAGGTCCTATTTCTTGTTCACCTATTTAACAGATGGCCCTTGGGTAAATTAAGTGACCTCAGTTTCTTTCTCTTTAAAATGGTGATAGTAATACTTACTTTCTGAAGTTGTGGGGATTAAAGGAAGTACGCAAATTGTCTCACCTGATAGGCCTTCTCATTAGCTGCCATCCCTTCTCACCTGTGAGCAGAGATAGGTAGGCTCATGTTTCTGTTCTGTTGTGGCTTCTTTGTTGTGCTTCAGTGTTTACGATCTGCACCAGTCACTTCAATATGCTGGCTTCTACATTAGTTGTACCAATTCTTGGCAATAATGTTAATATGCTAATGTCAGGAAGCTTTCCTATTGGACAAACTTTGTCTGCAACTGGGCAACATACCAGTTTCAAAATTCAATTTTTCTACCTCTATTATATGGAGTCCATCAATTATTTTACTCTTGCTCTTTTTTGTCCCTAATTTCCATTACACATATCCCTGTTTTCCTTCATAGGCATGAGTGTTTTATGCAACTCTTTCCAAGACTAAAGGACACCATGTTCTCCTTGTCGAAAAAGAATGTCCTTTACAAGGATGTCCACTCTCACCACGTTTATTCAACACAGTACTGGAAGTCCTACCCACAACAATCACACAACAAAAAGAAATTATAGGCATCCAAATTGGTAGGGAAGAAGTAAAACTTTCACTATTTGCAGATGACATGATACTGCATATAGAAAACCCTAAAGACTTCAACAAAAAACTATCAGAATTGACACATGAATTCGGTAAGGTCGCAGGATACAAAATGACTATACAGAAATCAGTTGCATTTTACACACTAATAATAAAGTAGCCAAGAGGGAAATTAAGAAAACAATCCCATTTGCAATTGCACTGAAACTGATAAAATACCTAGAAATAAACTTAATCAAGGGGATGAAACACCCGTACTCTGAAAACTATAAAACACTAATGAAAGAAATTGAAGAAGACACAAATAAATGGAAAGATATTCTATGCTCATGGACTGGAAGAACAAATATTGTTAAAATGTCCAAACTACCCAAAGCAATCGACAATTTAATACAATCCTTATCAAAACACCAACATCATTTTTCACAGAACTAGAATAAATAATCCTAAAATTTTGTATGAAACCACAAAAGACCCCAAAAGGCCAAATAATCTTCAAAAAGAACAAAACTGAGGTATTAAGATCCTATGTTTCAAGATATACTATGAAGTCGTAGTAATCAAAGTACTATGTTACTGTTACAAAAATAGACACATGGATCAATAGAGAGCCTAGAAATAAACATATGATTATATGGTCAATTAATCTTCTACAAAGGAGGTAAGAATATGCATGCGGGAAAAGTCTGTTCAATACATGGTGTTGAGAAGACTGGACAGCTGTATGCAGAAGAATGAACCTGGACTACTTTCTTTCACCACATGCAAAAATGTACTCAAAATGGATTAAAGATCTCAATGTGAGACCCAGAAGAAAGCACCGGCAGTAATTTCTTCATTGGCTTTACCAATATTTCTAAATATGTCTCTTGAGGTGAGGGAAATAAAAGCAAAACTAAACTATTGGGACTACATCGAAATAAAAAGTTCTGCACAGCAAAGGAACTAGTCAGTGAACTAAAAAGACAACTTAATGAATGGGAGAAGATATTTGCAAATGACATATCCAAAAGGGTTACTATCCAAAATATACAAAGAACTTATACAACTCAACACCAAAAGAACAAATAATCCAATTAAAAATGGGCAGAAGACATGCACAAATATTTCTCCAAAGATGACATAGAGATGGCCAACAGTCACATGAAAAGATGCTCAACATCAATCATTATCAGGGAAATGGAAATCAAAACCACAATGAGAGGGACACCTGGGTGGCTCAGTTGGTGAAGTGTCTGACTCTTGGTTTCGGCTCAAGTCATGATCTCATGGTTCTTGAGTTCAAGCCTCACATTGGGCTGTGCACTGACAGTGTGGACCCTGCTTGGGATTCTCTCTCTATCCCTCTATGCCCCACCTCCCCCACGCCCTGCTTGCACTCTCTCTCTCTAACTAAATAAACATTAAAAAAAAGCACAATGAGATATTGCCTGATACATGTCAGAATGGGTAAGATCAAAAACACAAGAAACAACAAGTAATGGTAAGGAAGGAGGTAGAGAAAAAGGAACTCTTTGCACTGTTGGTGAGAATGGAAATTGGTGCAGCCACTATGGAAAATAGTATGAGGTTCCTCAAAAAAATAAAAACAGAACTACCATATGATCCAATAATTTCACTACTGGGTATTCCAAAGAATACAAAAACACTAATTCAAAAAGATACAAGCACCCCTATACTATTGCAGTGTTATTTATAACAGCCAAATTATGGAAGCAGCCCAAGTATCCAATGATAGATGAATGGATAAAGAATAAATAATGGAATATTACTTAGCCATAAAAAAGAATAAAATCATTCCATTTGCAAAGGATGGATCCAAAGGGCATAATGGATCCCTTATATGGATGGATCCAAAGGGTATAATGCTAAGTGAAACAAGTTAGTCAGAGAAAAACAAATACCATATGATTTCACTCACATGTAGAATTTGAGAAACAAAACAAAGAAAAAAAACAAAAAACAAATAAAAAGACCAGACTCTTAACTATAAGAACAAATTGATAGGTACTAGGGAGAAGGTGGGTGAGGGGATGGATAAAACAGGTAAAGGAAATTAAAAGTACACTTGGGGCGCCTGGGGGGTTCAGTTGGTTAAGTGCCCGACTTCAGTTCAGGGCATGATCTCGCAGTTTGTGGGTTCGAGCCCCGGGTCAGGCTCTGTGCTAACAGCTCAGAGACTGGAGCCTCCTTTGGATTCTGTATCTCCCTCTCTCTCTGCCCCTCCCCTGGTTGTGCTCTGTCTCTCAAAAAAAAAAAAAAAAAAAAAAAAAAGTAAAAAAAAAAATTTAAAGAGTACACTTGTCATGATGAGCACCGAGTAATCTACAGAATTGTTGAGTCACTATATTCTACACCCGAAACTAATATAACACTGTATGTTACCTATACCGGGATTAAAATTTTTTAAAAAAGAGAAAAAATTGCTCAAGCATTAGTAACCTTCATTCTAGAAGACAGTTATTTCCAAAAAAAAAAAAAAAATGTGTTTTATGTTCTTCTCAAATTAGGATATATCCTGCTAAGGCTATACTGCTATATGGAGGGTTCTTTTCCTTTATCCAAAGACTTTTTCTACAGAAGTACAATAAATAATCTTGATGAGGTTGAAAAAATTTCCAACCTGTTTAGAAGGAAGAAAAATATATATATTGAGCACCTACATAGTGGCTGCAACTAGTAGACATTTTCATGTACATTTAATCTAATTTATTAATCTCACCATTTAGTCTATTCTTATGAAAATTCTGTGGGAAAAGCTATTTAGAGGCTACTTACTACAGATAGGGAAATGACAGCTCCACCATGTTTTAACTCTTTTATGGCCACTGTATAATGTTCACAATTTTTTTTTTGGTTGAAGTGAATGAAAATGGTCTTTGACAGCCAATACTTACAAAACATACTCATATCATGGAACGGACAAGAATAATTATGAAATGATAACGTGCATCCTATTTTATATCCCTCTATAGAAAAATAGTGCATGCTAGTAACAGACATTCCTCTTGTGCAAACAGCTCACTTTAAGGTCATGACATGTGTGTAAGGAGTTCACCAATCTTCACAACCAGCTCAGATCCTGTACATTATCTTCCACAAGCAAATTCTTACCAGTGTAAGAGCCACTGGTGCTCAAGACACAGCTTTAGCTGGGCTGGGGTATTCCAGCTCAGAAAGGATTGTGTTTTATTTTTATGAAAGACAGTGAAGTTGTCACTAATTTTGCTCTTTTGAAATTTTCTTTCATATGCACAATGGAGAAATATACTCAGAAATCAAGAGGGAAGCTTGGTAATTCATTCCATATTCACATAATTTGGTCAAATTATCTACTCAAAAATCAACAACAAAAATGTTTTAAAATCAGGCCTCTGTAATTTTTCGCATTTAAAGTCATTAGTGTGGTTAAAAGATTCCCAAGGTAAAGCTTTCCAGGCAAAGAACACATTTTTTTTTTCCTTGACTTTGCCCCGAGTTCTTCCTATAGAATTCAAGCTCTCAGTGAACAATTCTCCTTCTCAAAAATAGACAGTACTCCCAGCCACCCCTTGTCTTCATTTGAGGGCCTCCAACGGCCTTACTGTTAAAGGCTGTGTAATTTGGTCCTACATGGCATTCTCTGCAGGAGATTTAAGAGAAGCACAAAGATCTAGCTTACCATGAATCACCTTACCCTAAAATTCAGCTCAGGAGCCAGATTATTTCCTGCCAGCTAAGGTGGCCTTCGTCCATCAGTACAATCCAGACTGAGAAGCTACTGAGGGTAAGGGAGATACACTGAAAGGTGGCAAGCAAATACTGGTAACACAATTATGGAAAGGTTAAATGAACTTCTGTCTCTTTTTCTTTGCACCCTTAATCCTATAAAAGGTTGCATTTGGACCTGAAAAAGGGCTCCCTTCCAAAACCCAGTGTCCTAAAGGGGCATTTGTTTCATCCACATCAACCTGGGCTTGGTGAGAAGGTTGCTTGTGTGACCATCCAAGTTCTATTTAAAAAGCATCTTTAATGGCCAGAAACTCAGAAATACCTAGAGTAATTGGGGCTGCAAGAAAAAGAATGATGAAAAAAAAATGCCTTCAAAGTTCTCAGCTTCTTCTTGCAGAAGATGAATGTAGTTTTAAACTTGCCTCTTTCTTATTTCTTAGCTAGTATGAGCCAGCAAGGGATCTAGAAGTGCTCTGGGGGAAGAAAAGGCATCTATCTGCTTACCCCCACTTCTCAGGGGATTTAGTTTAAGCTTCAGAAGGCATTTGTTTCTCTCACTTCAAATACCGTCTTCTTCTTTCTTTTAAACCTTTTAAAACAGTGGTCTTGATTTAGCTTGTTTAAGAAGGTTCTTTTTCCATTTACTTTGCTACCTAAGAGATTGGAAGAGGCAGCCGTTTTGATGAAAATTAGAAGAAAACCTTTTTCCCAAATAGAAGAAGCCAAGAGGAAAAAAAAATAGGACTTCTTGACATTCCATGTTGTAATCGTTACATGGTATAACCGGAAGAGGAAATGGCCCTATAAATACTTGTAGCTTACTCAAGCCCAGAATACATCACAAACCTGTACAAAAGAGGCAACAGCAATATTGGGAATGAGGCAACCAGCAAAATTTGCTCTGTTTATTGGGGTTTAAAGAAAGCAGGATTAGAAGCAGGAGGGGACAGGAGCTTAGGCCTGAAGCAATGTGTTTATATCAGTAACAAAAACCAAAGTTTACCTTTGCACTGGGATTTGCACCTCACTAAATCCATATAAACCTTCTCTCAGAAGCCCCAGCTCAATGTGTATTTCACATCCACAACTAGACTGATGGATGGCAGGCAAACAGGCAATATTCTGTGAATTTACTGTCTCTCACCAGGGAGCTAGAAAAAACTTTGTTGTTGTTGTTTTTGTTTTGTTTTGTTTTTTGTTTTCTAAGAGAAGGGTGATAAGTCTTGGGGACCTGGAGTGGAGACTTCAAGGCAGTCTGATAAACATTCTTCATGTTTCCCGATCTGGAACCAGAATAATCCATTTGCCTTGAAAAGGTGAAACCTTTTACCTATCTTTAGGCAAGTTTACCAGCATACTTGGCACCCACTACTTGTTTTATACGTCTCACGGGTATGGAAGAAATAATTGAATCCTCTCAACAATCCTAAGGAATAGTTATAAATTAAAAAAAAAATTTTTGTTTTAAAGTTTATTTATTTTGAGTGAGGCAGGGGAGGGACAGAGAGAGAGAGAAAGAGAGAGAGAGAGAGAGAGAGAAAGAGAGAGAGAGAGAGAGAGAAAGAGAGAGAGAGAGAGAGAGAGAGAGAGAGAGAGAGAGAGAGAGAGAGAGAATCCCAAGCAGGCACTGGGCTGAACCCGATGCAGTTCTCATAAACTATGAAATCATGACCTGAGCCAAAATCAAGAGTCAGACACTTCATCGACTGAGCCACACAGATGCCCCTAGTTATAAATTTTTATAGATTTACAGATGAGCAAATTTAGGGGCAGAGAAGTTAATTAGCCTACCCAGGGGCATCTGACTAGAAGGGCTAGAATGGCAAGAATAGAAAGCCATCCTGAGTTGGCTTGATCCAGGCTCTTCTTCCCAAACTCTGAATTTAAAGTTACCCACGAAGTATGATTTGAGGGTCTCCAAAAGGTTTTTCTCAGGAATACCCGTATCATGCTTGATTTTTAATACTGTTCTCAGGCTTTACCATCCTCTCCGCAGAGGGGTCCAGCTGTTTTCTCTTCCTGCTTGTGGTCATCTGAGCATGCTGTGCGTGACCAACTCCAGGGGGCACCATCCACACAGCCCTGTTGATCACACTAAATCCTCCCTATGTTTTTCTTTTAAATGGCTCCAATTTGTTGTTGTGATTTTGTCTTTCCTATTTCAAATCTGAAGCTACTTTGTCACATGACTTTTGCCTCTTCTTCAGGGTTATCAGTTTCTATTACTGTAGTTCAACTCCTGGAAGGAACAGTAACATATCTCAGGAGCTTCTGATGTAAGAGGGAAAATTCACCAATGGGACAATGTGGTAGGGGAAGGAAGGTGTTTTTCACAGGTAGGATTTTTTTTCTCCTTTGTGACTTTTTCCACGGTTCTTCCACTCTCTAGTGACAGTGGAAACTTTCTTCCATACCTGCTGTAGGCAGAGGCTTGTTTTGAGAATTAAACAATAGACATGTAAAGATTCTGAACCAAAAAAACAAAGAAAAAACATTCCAAACTATCTTAAACACAGCCTTTGTGTGTATCTTTCAGAAGCATGGTTCTGATCATGTCTATCTCCCTGCTTATGGACCTTTGAGGATTACCTATTACTTGCAAATATGTGTAATTCCTGAGCCTCAAATTTGGTAGCCTGCATCCTCTGGCCCCCTTATTTCTGATTGCTTCCTTTTCTTCATCCATTGTTCCAGTCACTCCAAGCTATTGAGCATACCTTTTCTTATCCTGAGTTTTTCTACTCTAGTGCCTTTGTTTATGCCCTTGTTTTCTTACCATCCAAGAGAAGGTTCTGCAATAATGAAAACGATATGCACTATCCAATATGGTCGCGACTAGCCCCATGTGACTATTGAGTACTTGTATATTGACTAGTGTCACTGAAGAATTCAATTTTAAACTTTTTTAATTCATTTAAATCTAAATTTAACTAGCTACATGTGACTAGTAGTTGCCATACTGGACAGCAGGGGCCTAAATGTTGTTCTTTATCATTTCTCATCCAAATAATACCCACTTATCATTATTTAGTCATAGCCTTCTTCATCCTCAAAGCCTCCATTTGTACCCTTACCTGTCATCTTTTCCTTTCACCTTCAACCTAACTCCATCTAGGCTTGTGTCTTGTAACTTGCGTTTTGGATTTGCTCATCTCTCATCTTCCCTACTAGTGGATAGGCCCCTTCTAGCAGGGTCCAGTCTTGTTCAGCATTGTGGCTAGAACACTGACTGCTCTATCCAACACACATTTACTGAGAGGCTATACCTGCCCACCCTGAACGAGAGTCACTCAGGCACTCAACCAATCAGCCCACCCACCTTCACTGAATGTCTCACTGCCTGCCTGCCAGGCCCTGTGCTCCACACAGGATCCATGTTAAGTCTGAGAGTTTGGATAACTAACCCAAGAATCACTGAGACAACCTGATCCTCAGCTTAGGAACACATTCTGTTTTTCGTTTTTCTAATCCTATATTTTTAGCACTTAAAAGAAGCCCCCACTCACTGATCTCATCGTAATAAACATTCCCCAATTTGCTAGGCCCAGGGGGTGGAGGGATGAATAGAAAACTACCTCGTATTGGCAGAGCTCCCAGCATTTCAGGGAGAGGGAGGGGAGGGGCGACTCCAAATACCACCTGCAGAACAAAGGTGTCTCTTCCCGTCCCGTCCCTTTGCCTCCCCGGACTAGGAAGTCTCTCCTTAGCCCTTTCCGGCAAGTCGCCCTCTCCAGGAGCTTCAGAGTGTAGCCCCACGAACCTGGGGAGGAGATGAGCAGCCTGGCTTGTAAATGTCCTGTCAACCTGGCAACCGCGTCTGAAAGCATAGACCCTCCTCAGACGGGGCACAATTGGCAAATGTTCAGGCGCTCAGCATTACAATTGACGACACTTCTTTTTGGAACTCTGTAATTCCGTTCCCCGGGGCAGGGGAAATCGGGGGGTGGGGGGCGAACAATTAGACGCTGGCACAACCGCGAGTGGCTCACCGATGCCTGGCCGCGCGCCCCTGTGGGCTGTCAGAGCCCGCGGCACGCAGGGCTCCTGTCACGGTCGTCTCCGGCAGGAGCCCCGCCAGCGCCCAGCCCCGCGGGGGGCGGGAGGGAAGGGAGCGGCGCGGAGCCGAGCTGCAGATAAGTCTCGGAATCGGGCGGAAGCGGAGAGTGCGGGCAGCGGCGGGGGGAGGAGCCGGGCGGCAATGAAGTCAGAGGCTCAGCAGCGACTGCAGCTGAATCAATTTGGAGATAAAAATAGTGCCTGCCGCCCCTGCCTCTGCAGTGATTTCATAAAGGTCTCAGCTGCGTTGGAGAGAAAGCCAGCATGTGTGTCCCTACCTCCTCTCCAAACTGGGGAGAGGAGCAAAATAGCAACCACAACTGAAACGCTGTTTTCCTTCATCTTCTCCCCCGCTTTCTCTGTTTTCCTGTCTCCCATTCTCTCCCTGAGCCCCCAGAAGTGCCTCCTGGCTCACCTGTTCTTATTGGATAATTAAAGACAGGCACAAAGAGATGAGGTCTTCAGAAGCTGAAAGGGATAGGGCTTCCAGATACTCATAATGAATCCAGATGGCACTTTCTCCCTGACTTGCACTCCCACCCCCATCCCAGACACCAACTGAGGTGACTGGCCACTCTAAAGAACGAAGCTCTTTATCAGACGGGAGGTTAAAACCCTTCAGAAATGGGTCCCACTGAGTCAAACCCACCTGATATTTTCCACAGGTGAACTTTCCTTCCTGAGCACTCAGAAAAAAAACAAAACCTGGGATTGCCAATTAGTGTGACTGTCCCAGGAGATGCAGATTTAGGGATCAGTTTCTGTGACTGATGTGAGAAACCTCTCTGGAATTAGATCTGAAAAGAACGTGGAGTGAATAGAGCTTTGGCACTTTGCAGAGTGATTATCCCTGCAGTGTGGGGAGGTAACCTTTCTGCTGCTACATTCTGACATTTTCATCGAGGCAAATGCATCATTGGTAATTGCACCTGAGTGTCAAAGCCACTTGATGTGTGTGTTCCAACTAAGGTATGAATGAGGACTTTAGCATTAAGGGATGGGAGGCAAAGAAGAAGTGCAGACAAATTATAGGAGAGGAGATAATGGAATTGGCCATGATAAGTAACAGCTTAGATTGATGTTTCCTTCACACTCCTGCAAAAGGAGTGTGTTCAGGTTAAAGAACACATTACTTGTGAAAGTGCCTAAACTAGTGTCTTGCCCTTAAAAACATTACTTAATAAATGCCATCTTATATGCTTTCAAATTGAATATGCTTATATGTCCCTCAAGAGGATATGTAAAACTAGTAATATTTTAATGATGCCAAGAAAATCAATGGTGTCATGTATAGGCAAAATGTTCAAAGGAGAATCCTCACATCCTCCCGTTTTCATCTGATTCTTTTATGTCAGACAAACTTGAGCCATAGACATTTAACTCAGTAGGTGTTAAATACAGGATCTAGAGTCATAATAAAGACCCAGGACCCAAACTGTGAAGCCAAAGTGAGTATCATGTTGTTGATCTTATACATAACTCTGAAATAATTTCATTCTGTTAGAAGGAAAAAAAAAAAAAAGCAGCTCCTGTCAGAGAGAGGAATATAATATTGCCAAACTCTCCAATTTGGCAAATACAGCAAACTATTAGCCGGCCACACTGGGAATCTGGCTTCCTCATGGGGACCTATTGTTTATAGAAATATCACAGCTGAAAATAAGCAAATATTCCCCCTGAACTACTGTGATATAATTCACATGGCTGTTTAAGGATTTTTACAACCATTGAGGGAAAATCTATGGAAAATTTAAAATCATTACAAAGGTCCCTTTTGGTGCTTCTGAAAATTCTGATGCCCTTTGAATATCCTGATGACTGTTTTCCCACTGACAAACAAAGACATCTGAAGCAAAGCCAGTTTGTGCTGTGTTGGGTCCCTAATACAAATTAGTGAAAATAGAACAAGCTTAGGATGAATGAAGCGTACTTGATAAAAATAAATCAAGGTTTGAAATATAACTGAACTTTGCTTATTTTCTTATAAAACCTATTTTAAAATTTGAAACACTTTTTGAAATTCAGTCAAACAACCTGAATCCTATGACTGTCCAGAATATAGCTGACAATTTTACAGGCCACTTTAGGAGTGCTCTGGGACCTCCTGCTTCTGGCGGCATTAGGACAGAGCCAAAGCTACTTGACTTGCAAAGTGTTTGTTTGTTGCTAAGTACAGTAGAAAAGGCTAGGACATGCCAAAAGATTCAACGAGAGCAGTGAAGTAATGTTATCCTCTGTTGTGAGTCCGTCTTCTAAACTTGTAAGAAAAAGATGTAGGCATGGCCTTTAGGGTCCCCATCTTTAGCCAAGGCCTTCACCATACCGCCTATATAGTGATACAAATGCCCAGCTTTACCTGACAAAGGTTAGAAGTTTAATGAATCAGGGAAGACAGTTGAGAACAGAAATACTTCAGACATCTTGTTCTCGCACTATGGCAAGATGGGATAAAGCAGACTCTCCATGCCTCTAACACACAGATATGCTGCAAAATATCATATCTATCATCTATGTATCTAATCTTGAAAGGAATAATGGAAATCTTCAGACGCCAGAAGCAAAGAGGAAACTCAAAGCCTAAGAGGTAAGCCCTATACTTACACTTTGGGGATATCAGGCCCAAATGCCAGGGCTTGAGTTCTTGTTGTCCAAGTAGGGTCAAAGGCATAGCAATGGGCATGTGAGAAGAAAGGGGATGGAAATCATGCCCCTTCATAAGGCCAAGACTTTTGGAAGGGTTGCCTTCTCCATGAAAGGGATTAGAGAGACCGTCCCACTGGAATAGGAAAGTACCTGGAATGAGATGTAGAAACAACAAGGCTCAACAGAAGCATCAAAGTCAACTTTTGTATTACCTGCAAACCATTTGGTGTTCTACTTTCAATTTATGAAATTAACAAAAAAATTCCTGATTGGTACTAATGCCCCTAATATGGTACAAAACAAAACATAGCTCCTTGGGAATGCTATGATAAGGAGTTTTCTATGGACCTTCCTTGGAAAATACATCTGCATGAGATAAGACTCTACCCTGTCAAAGAGTCAGAAGACACAGAAAATACAAGTGAGGAAAAAAATAGAATAAGTATCATAAACCATGAATAGATTACTATGAAAAACACAGAATTAAAAAAAATAACTTCAAGAAGTGGAAGTCATTGAAATGAGATCAAGGAATGTGTTAACATATTTTACACAGCTAAATTGAAAAACAGATCTGAAAAACTAACTAGAGTTCTGTACCCAGACAAAAAAATAGAACATCTGAGATATCAAAAGGTATGGGGGAAAGAATAAGAATAACCAAAATTAGAGTTCTAAAAGGAGAGAAGAGAAAAAATGTGGTAAAGACAGTATTCCATGATATAATGGTAAGAAATTTTCTGGAATTAATAAAAGACATGAATCACCATATTGGTGAAGCCCTCCTAATTTATCTCAGAGATAAATTAAAGCAAACCGATACCTATATTCCTATTAGTAAAACCTCCAAACAGCAAAAAAAGAGACAAATAAAATAATCTTATCAGCTCCTATGCTGCCCTTCCCCTGTCCAGAAGGATATGTTACCAAACATCGGTAGGGCAATGTAAGAAAGAAAAATTGTGGACCAATATTATTTATAATCACAAATACAAAAATAATAAAATATTATCACATCAAATATAACAACTGAAACATTTACCCAATGAAGGAAAGAATAGTTTAATGTCTGTTAGTATAATTCATCGCAGAGATAATATTAACTGAATAAAAAAAGAAACAGAATGATGAATTAAATAGATGTAGAAAAAGTACATGTAAAATTCCATCCCGATTCGTGATACAAATTCTTAGCAGTCTATAAAAGAAAGTACCTTCCTTAACCTTACAAAAGGTATCTGCCAGTACATTACAAGGAACATTGTATTTAACGATGAGAGATTAGAAGCACTGCCTTTAAAGTAAAGGCTGGGACAAGGATATCTGTTTCATTCTCCTACCATTCAACATTTTTATTGGAGAGTGTAAACATTGCAGTAAGACAAAAAAGATAAAGGAGTAAAAAAGAAAAAAAGGTAGAAGTATAAGAACTGCAAAGGATAAAATAAAATCTTCATTTGTTACAGATAAGATTACCCATAAATAAAATAAATCTAAGAAAATATTTGAATCCATACTAATAATAGTGTTCAGAAAGTTTGCTCAATTAAATCTCGAAATAGAAATTTGATATATAGCATTCTATTAAAGAATTTAATGATCTCATCCTCAATAGCAACAAAAACATCTAAGGTACTTAGGAATAAATCTAACAAAACACATGCAATTTTTAAATTAAAGTTTCTGGGGCGCCGGGGTGTCTCAGTCCATTAAGTGTCCGACTTCGGCTCAGTTCATGATCTCAAGGTCCATGAGTTCGAGCCCGAGCTGGGCTCTGTGCTGACAGCTCAGAGCCTGGAGCCTGCTTCAGATTCTGTGTCTCCCTTTTCTCTGCACCTCCCCGGCTTGCATTGTGTCTCTCTGTCTCTCTCAAAAATAAATAAACATTAATTTTTTTTAAAAAGTTCTCAAACTTGAGAGGTAAATGAGAGACATATGCATACATGTACATACACACACGTGTGTGTGCCCACACATACATACTCAGTCAATATCATAGACAAGCCAGTTCCACTGATTTAATCTACAGATTTAATTTACTTCCAATAAAAAAATCCAACAAGATTTTTATTTTTTGAGAATTTAGCCAGTTTATTGTAATATTCACATGGAAAAATAAATGGCTAAAAGTTGTCAAAAACAATTTAAGGAAAAATAAAATGGGAGCGCTCCTGGTCTCCTGTAGAGATGAAAAATCTATGCAGCTAGAATGATTTATATTCGTTGATATTGGCACAGTGTCAGATAAATATAAAAGTAGAACGAAATATGGAGCATAGAAACAGACTAATGCACATAAGAAACTTATTAAATGACAAACATGTCATTACAATTCAATGAGGAATGAATAGGCTATTAATTGGAATATGTTGGGACAATTGGCTATCCATATGGAAGATAATAATATTGTATCAACATATTGTAAACAAAAATAAACTCCAGATGCATAAAATACATAAGAGGAAAAAAAATTTTAATTGAAAAAAATTAGAGGAGGATTTAATGATATGGAAGTATGGAAAATTTCATAAGCAAGCCAAAACCCACAAAAACGTAAATATTGATTAATTAGACTTCACTCAAAACATTCTACACTAAAAAGATACAATAGTAAAGTATTTTTTAAGCCACAAACTAAAAAGATATTTGCAACACCTATAATTGACACAGTGTTAGTTTTTAGTACATACACATAATTTCTACAAATCTGTTAGAAAAAGATAGATAATTTAATGAAATATAGACAATAAAGATGAAAAGATAATTCCCTGAGGAAAAAATCTCAATAGTCGATGTAAATGTGAAAAGATGCTCTACTTCTAATCAGGGAATTCAAATTAAGATAATCATGGGTTTTTATTTCATACGCATCCAGTTGGCAAAAATGAAGAAATCTGTTAATATCAAGTATTGGCAAGGATGAAACAGGAATTCTCCTGTGTTATATGTAAATGGAAAGCCACTGTATTGGTCAGGATCCCAGCAGGAAACAGATGGTACACTCAAAAGAAGTAATTGAAGAGTCCTGTAGTGAAGGGCTATTTACAAAGCTGAAAGTAAAGGCTAAGAGAAGTTGACAAGGGGTGGTGAAGCACTATGGGGTTAATAATAGTAGGAAGCTGTTACTACCTTTAGGCCTGAAGGGTGATAATAGGGATAGCAGTCTTTTTAGGAGTGAGTCAGCTAGCTGAACTAGAGACTAATAAACCACGTCCCACCAGGTGGGGGGCATATTTACCCCAACCTCAGACCTCTGATCTTCTGCTGGTACTTTCTATTGGCTAAACCCAATAGAAGCCTAAGGTCATGGGAACCAAGTTGATGTGGCTCATAATGGGCTAGTCTTTTGGGTCACAGAGCAGTGTGGGAAAGAATGGACAGTGTCAGGAAGGGCAGATGGAAACTATCCAGTATAACCAAGCTGGAAAGAAATATGATAATAGTTAGTAGGTTTGAATATATGTACATCCTAGAAGCTAGAGTACCATTTCTAGGTATACACTCAAGAGACTCACACACGTGGACAAGAAAACATGAGCATTCTTGCACACTGAAGAACTGTTTATAATAGCAAAGGATTTTGCAACAATCCTAATGTCCATTAATACAAAATTGGATACGTATCAGATATATGGAGAGTAGAATACCATATAGTAATAAGTACAAGGGACCTAGAGTTATAGATAAGTCTAGAAATAATGCTCACATAAAATGTGAGCAAACTGCAAAAGGCTACAACTTAAAATTATATAATTTAGATACATTTTTCTAAAAAAGCACACACACACACACACACACACACACCTGTTCTTTTTTCATGGAAACATGCATGTGTAGTAACAGAATAAACTCCCATATAAGAAGGGAATACACCAACTTCAGGATAGCAGTCACCTCTGGAAAAAGAATGGAAACAGAAGCATGTAGGAGAATTGTCTTCATTTGCATCTAATAACGTGTTTATTTTGTAATAAAGAGATTCGAAAGAAAAAACTGCTACAAACTTTCAAGTACAAGTCTATACGTGAGTATGTTTTCAGTTCTTTTCTCAGAAGTGGGATTGCCGGGTTTTTTTAATAAGGTTAACTTTATAAAAATGCTATTAAGTTTTTCAAAGTGGTTTCATCCTTTTACCTTCATAGTAGCCTTGTTATAGTTGTTCCGTATAAATACAACACTTGATATTGTCAGACATTCTAACTTAGCTTTTTTTTTTTCAGGTTTGAATTATTTTGTGATTTTTAAATATGGGAACAACAGTGTTAGTCTCATTCTAACTTTGTAAATCTGGCTTCTTTAATGAACCATTGATTCATAGGGTAAACTAATCTGGAATGAAATTTATTAGTGAAAATAAGTAAAATGAGAAGCATTTTAGCATCCCTTCAATGTCTGAAAAGCTTAATTGTTCTACTCAGATTCAGGAATCTACAAGTTTCTGGACATTAATTTATCAATTAGTTGCATATGAGCTACGAGTACAGTTCTGCTCCACTGAAGGCATGGCAGGCTACAAAGCATATGTACAAAGTGCTATTTGAACCCTCACAGACATTTCTACTTGGTGAGAATATTTTAGGCTTCCTAGCTGCTTTGGTTAGGGAAGTTCTTTAAACATTATTAAATTGATTATCTGATTTGCAAAGAGAAATGAGTGCCATTCCAGCTTCTTTTCTGGGAATGCAGCGTGAAACAGGTGGGGAGGTAGCACAAATGCCAGAGCTGTTTCCTCGGTTGTGGAAGTTCTCCCTTCACACCTACAGTGTGGGTATGAACATGATCTCTGGTGGGCACTGTGTCACCTGTGTGCTTATTACAACTCCAGATGCCTGGGTGTGACCTAGACAGAACCTGAGTGTCTGAATGTACAATTACATGTTTTTGTCTTTGTTTCTTTTTAATAATCTCGAAAAGTGATTCTTATGTACCACAAACGTCTTAGTTCAGGCTGCCATACAAATAGCATAGACTGGGTGGCTTAAGCAACAGAAATTTATTTTCTCACATATCCGAAGGCTGAAAAATCCAAGATCAAGGTACTAGCCAACTTTGTTTCTGGTGAAAGCTCTCTTTCTGGCTTGTAAACAGTCACCTTCATGCCTCACATGGGTGTGTGTGTGTGTGTGTGTGTGTGTGTGTGTGTGTGTGACAGAGAGAGAGAGAGAGAGAGAGAGAGAGAGAGAGAGAGAGAGAAGAGAGAGAGAGAGAGAGAGAGAGAGAGAGAGAGAGAGAAAGAGAGAGAGAGAGAGAGAGAGAGACAAGGGGGAGGGAGAGAGAGAGAAGGGGGAGGGAGAAAGAGAGAGAGAAACAGGGAAAGGAAAAGAACTCTGGTAGTATTCTTATAGGACTCTAATCTTATCAGGACCCCACTCTTAAGACCATATTTAATTCCTTTCTTACTTTGAATACTGTCACATTAGAAATTAGGGCTTAAACATATGAATTTTGGAAAAACAAAATTCAGTCATAATATTACACCCCTGGCCCTTCAAAATTCATGTCTTCATTTCATGGAAAATAACTTGCGTTGCATCTCAACAGCCCCTAGGGCTTAGCCCATCCTAGTACAAATTTTAAAGTTTAAGTCCAAAGTCTCATCTAAATATTGTCTAAATCAGTTATGGGTGATACTTGAAATATGATTGATCCTGAGGCAAAATTCCTCTCCTGTTATGAAGTAAGAAACCAGGCAGGTTATGTGCTTCTAAAATACAGTGGTGGAGAGGCATGGGGTAGATATTCTCATTTCAAAAGTTAGAAATAGACAAGAAGAAATGGATGGTCATTCCCAAGTAAGTCCAAAACCTAGCAAGGCAAATTCAATTTGATCTTAAGCTCAAGAATAGTCCTCTTTGGTTTCATGTCCTGCCTTCCAGACTCAAGAGTTGGGGGAAGGGGCAGTCCCAACACTGCTGGGTGGGGGTTGCACCTTCAAGACTATAGGGCAGCCCTACATCCAAGGCTTCAGGTAGAGGCTATCTCTTCCTGTTGAAACTGAGGCAATGGCCCCACCCTTTGAAACTGAGGGAGTGGCCCTTATGTTCCCTGAATCGGTGCATTCATCTCTTTTCTTGAAAAACAGTACATATTTGCAAGTGAATAATTCTATGTCTTGTGCTGTAGGATCTAGGAATTCTGACAGGCTTCCTTCATTTTGTCTCATTTTTTCTTTCCCCTTTAGTCTTAGCTGGCAGTGTTTCACTGGTATAATCCCATATCTAGTCCTATATTCTACTACAGTGATTGATAGGTACATGAATTACACTCATATTCTTATTACCAAATTATTCTTCAGCCATACCCTTAGTGTTCTCTTCAGAACAAACTTTCTCACTTTTTTGCAATATGGATAGGATGAGGATTTTCCAAATCTTCGAGTTCTGGTTCCTTTTTGCTTAATATTTTCCTCTTTAATTCACCTCTCTGCTTTGGCAATTTATTATAAGCATTTGGGGTACCAACTGCTCCTTCAACACTTTGCTTAGAAATCTCTTCAGCTAAATATGCAATTTCATTGCTCCCAAACTCTACCTTTCAAAAGCATTAGAACACAGTTCAGCCAAGTTCTTTGTCATTTTATAACAAGGATCACCTTTCCTCCAGTTTCCAATACTTATTTCTCATTTCCGTGTGGGACCTTATAGAATCATCCTTAACATCCATATTTCTAGCATGCATCTCAAAACTCTCCCAGCCTCTATCCATTAACCTGTTCCAAAGCTGTCTCCATATGTTTAAGTCTTTGTGACAGCACCTTACTCTCAGTACCAAAATCTCTTAGCGTGGGCTGTGATTACAAATACCATAAATAAACAAAGGCCTTAAGTAGCAGAAATTAATTTTCTCACAGTTCTGGCAACCAGAAGTCTGAGATCAAGGTGTTGGTAATGTTTGTTTTCTGGTGAGGGCCCTCTTCCTGACTTTCAGGTAGCTGCCTTCTTACATGGCAGAGAGAGAATGTGCAAACTCTCTCATATATCTTCCTGTGAGGACACTAATCCTATCAGGACCTTGATGATATCACTTAAGTACTTCCTTATTCCAAATAACATCCCATTGTGGATTAGGCCTTCAAAATATGATTCGGGGAGGGGGGGGGATGCAATTCAGTCAATAGCACCAAGGTTTTATAAGATTGAAAGAGAGACTGTTTTTATTTTTATTTATGTTTATTTATTTTTGAGAGAGAGAGCGTGAGTGGGGAGGGGAGGAGAGAGAGAGGGAGACAGGCGATCCGAAGCAGGCTTTGCACTAACAGCAGAGAACTTGATGTGGAGCTTGAACTCATGAACTGTGAGATCATGACCTGACATGAAGTCAGATGCTTAACCAACTGAGCCACCCAGGCACCCCAAGAGAGACTGTTTTTAAATCCCACAACCTCACAAGGAATATCACTTATTATGAAAGATTTTCCCTATCAAATATTAAGTAATATATTTTTCAAATAAGATAATCAAGTTGGTAACACTGAACTGATATTACTTTAGTCAAAAGAGAATAACTTGGTATGGCAGGTAGCCTGTGTAGCTTTGGGGTAATTATTTTCTTACTCTTCTTGAAATATTAAAAATGGTATAGTAGACTTCAGTCAAGAAACTAAGTTATGATTTATTGCATATATTTATATGTCTTATCTCTGATGAGATTTTAACAGCATTTTTCCCTTAGAACATTATCTATCATGTGAAACACACAGTAAGTTACTGATTGATTTTATATTAGATAAAACAATGTTTTAAAAGCTTATTATAGAAGATTTCAAAAACATGTAGAAGTAGAAAATAATAAATAATAATGAGTCCCTCATATCATGCCCACGACTCAGTTCCAACAATCATCTCTGCATGGCCATCAATATTTCACCTATACTTCTGTTTTTATTTTTAAATTTTGTTTGCTTTTAGAGAGAAAAACAGAGAGTGTGTGTGAGTAGGGGAGAGGGACAAAGGGAGATACAAAAAGAGAATCTTAAGCAGGCTGTATGCTCAGCACAGAGCCTGATGCAGGGCTCAATCCCACTACTCTGGGATCATGACCTGAGCTGAAATCCAGTTGGATACTCAACAAACTGAGCCATCCAAGTGCCCCTCACCTATACCTCTATCTTTTCCTTAAAAAGTCACTGGATTTTTTTTTGAAGGAAGTATCATAAGCCATATTACTTCACCTATGAATATTTAACTATATATCTCTAAAAAATACTTAAAAATCGGGGCACCTGGGTGGCTCAGTCGGTTGAGCAGCTGACTTTGGCTCAGGTCATGATCTCGCGGTCAATGAGTTCGAGCCCCGCGTCGGGCTCTGTGCTGACAGCTCGGAGCCTGGAGCCTGTTTCAGATTCTGTGTCTCCCTCTCTCTGACCTTCCCCCATTCATGCTCTGTCTCTCTCTGTCTCAAAAATAAATAAACGTTAAAAAAATAAAAAAAAATAAAAAAAAATACTTAAAAAACATTTCTAATAGTCCATGATCACATCTAAAATAATTAATAATCTATATAATCGAGTATTCCATCCATATTTTCATAATTTTCTCTAAAATTTCAATTAGTATCTAAACAAGGCCCATATGTTGCAACTGGTTGTCTCTTTTTATACACAAGTTTCCTCATCATCTTTTTTCTTCTTCTTATATTTTTTAAAGAAACTAGGTCTTTGGTTCTGTAGAGTGTCTTTCATTCTGCATTTTGCTGATTGCATCCTATTTATTGTTTAACATATATCTGTATCCTTTATATTTCTTAATATTGGTAGGTAGATCTAGAGATTTGATCAAAGTCCCATTTCATTTTTGGCAAGAGTGCTTTAGAAGATTTTTCTTTTTATTGGAAGCAGCTAATATCTGTTTGTCTTTAGTTTTTGAAGACAGCAACATTAACAATGAAATTTTATTAGGGCCTGATCACAGTAATTGTTGAAAATCAAAGGAATAAGGTGATATAAGGTCATATAATTAAAAAAAAATCAGGATAATAATGGAAGTGGAAAAATAATGGGGTTCTAATCAAACACTTTCTAATTTGTCATCCCTCCTGCTAACCCCAGACTGTTATGTATTATTTGTTAAAGAATAAAAGATATTAAAAGGGAGTGCTTAGTGACAGGGCAGAGAGTTAGGTGTCTAGGCTAATGATGCCAGCACCTTAGCTGCTTTTCTCTCCACTTTCAAAGATGTAGTAAAACAAATGCTTCCTTTGGCAAATTTTGGTCAGAATTCTGATTTCTTTTCATAACACTGGTTCTTCAGAAATTATAGATCTTGGAGTTCCCTAATTCTACTCAGAAAATGATATTTTCTACTGGAAAGGTAACTTCATGCTGCTGGCTCAAGTGGCCATTTAATTATTCTCCCACTCATTCAGAGGGCA